>NW_026615319.1:0-184584 GCF_030052815.1 Hevea brasiliensis | reverse complement strand
TATTTTAGACTACAATGGAAAAGGATTGCATCGAGTATTTTCCAAAGTGCCATAAGTGTCAGATCTATGCGGATCTGATAAATGTGCCGCCTCACAAATTGTTCAACCTCGTCTCACCATGGCCTTTTGCAATGTGGGGCATCGATGTGATTGTCCCATCAACCCTAAGGCATCCAATGGGCACAAATTTATCCTAGTAGCTATCGACTATTTCTCTAAATGGATCGAAGCGACATCCTACGCTCACATTACACAGAACACATTTCTCAAATTCCTCATAAATAATATCATCTACCGGCACGGTCTCCCCAATGAAATCGTCACTGACAATGCTAAGAATTTGAATGGTCCGAAGATTCAGAAATTATGTGATCAATACAAGATCCGACATCTCAATTCCTCCCCATACCGTCCCCAGATGAAAGGAGCGGTGGAAGCAGCAAACAAAAATCTCAAGAGGATAATCCGGAAAATGACGGTCACATATAGGGATTGGTTTGATATGCTTCCCTACGCTCTTCACGCATACCGGACTTCTGTAAGGACCTCAACTGGTGCAACTCCTTACTCGCTGGTTTATGGGATGGAGGCTGTATTACCTATTGAAGTTGAAATTCCTTCCCTGAGGATTCTGAAGGAATCAAGGATTGATGAGTCAGAGTGGATCCAGTCGAGGTTGGATCAATTAAACTTGCTGGACGAAAAAAGGCTAGCAGCAGCATGTCATGGGCAGTTATACCAGAGGAGAATGGCCAGGGCATTTGACAAAAGCGTTTGTCCACGCGAGTTCCAACCCGAGGACCTAGTTCTGAAGAAAGTGCTGCCAAATCAAAACGATTCCCGGGGCAAATGGTCACCAACCTATGAGGGACCCTATGTGGTTAAAAAGGCATTTTCCGGTGGGGCCTTGATCTTGACCCACATGGACGGTGAAGAATTTCCAAGACCTGTAAATGCTGACACCGTCAAGAGATACTATGCCTGAAAAAAAAAAAAAAAAAAAAAAGAGTAGGGGTGAAAACCCGAAAGGGCGCTCCTAGCAAAATGTGTGAAAGAAGGTGAAAACCCTGGAAGGGCGCTTTCTGTAAAATGAGTGAGGGATGAAAACCCAAAAGGGCATCCTGAAAGAGCGAGCGAAAAAAAAAAAAAAAAATCTAGGGGTGAAAACCCGAAAGGGCATCCCAAGAACCAAAAGAGAGAAATAAGGAAAGGAGCATGAAACCGAGAAGGGAAATAAACCATCATGGCATGAGACTTCAGAGTACTAGAAATAATGGCAGTTAAGGGACTTCAAAGCTAACCACAAGGAATATGTGAGATCTATCCTTATACCCTTTTTCTTTGAAACTCTATCTTTGTTTTTATTAAAACCGTAATAAAGTCATACTTCATTTCCTATGCTTTTATTTTTCCCTTATACTCATTCTTTAACTTTATCCTTCTGCAATCTCGTTATTTAATGCGCTATTAATCAGTTAAAATCTTTGCCATAAGATTAGGATTTGACAATTGATAACCTCACGTACTTTACTATGAGATTTGCAGGGCATGGCCTAAAAAAAAAAAAAACTAGAGGTGAAAACCTGGAAGGGCGCTTCTAGTCATATGGACAAAAGGAAAGTGAAAACCCGTAAGGGCGTTTTTAGCAAAGTAAGAAGAAAGTCAAGAACTAAAAAGGGGCATCCGAAGAAAAGAGGTCATAGGTCAAGTCTTGTAACTCGTCCTCCATTAATCATTGGCCTTCGGGATCCTGTTAAGTACACTTCATAGGGGAAGAACTTCTCGTGTCGAGATTAGACCTGCTTTGTAAGTTGATTTTAATTTTCAGCATTTAAACTTCCTGTTATCAACCTCTGGTTCCTTGATCTAAATTGATTTTAATTTCCTGCATTTTAAATTTCCTGTTATCAACCTCTGGTTCCTTGATCTAAGTTGATTTTAATTTCCTGCATTTTAAATTTCTTATTATCAACCTCTGGTTCCTTGATCTAAGTTGATTTTAATTTCCTGCATTTTAAATTTCTTGTTATCAACCTCTGGTTCCTTGATCTAAGTTGATTTTGATTTTCAGCATTTAAATTTCCTGTTGTCAACCTCTGGTTCCTTGATCTAAGTTGATTTTAATTTCCTGCATTTTAAATTTCTTGTTATCAACCTCTGGTTCCTTGATCTAAGTTGATTTTAATTTCCTGCATTTTAAATTTCTTGTTATCAACCTCTGGTTCCTTGATCTAAGTTGATTTTAATTTCCTGCATTTTAAATTTCCTGTTATCAACCTCTGGTATCAACCTCTGGTTCCTTGATCTAAGTTGATTTTAATTTCCTGCATTTTAAATTTCCTGTTAATCAACTTCTAGTTCCTTGATCTAAGTTGGTTTTTAATTTTCGCATTTAAATTTTGTCATCAACCTCTGGTTCCTTGATCTAAGTTGATTTTAATTTCCTGCATTTTAAATTTCTTGTTATCAACCTCTGGTTCCTTGATCTAAGTTGATTTTAATTTCCTGCATTTTAAATTTCTTGTTATCAACCTTTGGTTCCTTGATCTAAGTTGATTTTAATTTCCTGCATTTTAAATTTCCTGTTATCAACCTCTGGTTCCTTGATCTAAGTTGATTTTAATTTTCAGCATTTTAAATTTCCTGTTATCAACCTCTGGTTCTTTGATCTAAGTTTATTTTAATTTCCTGCACTTTAAATTTCCTGTTATCAATCTTTGGTTCCTTGATCCAAGTTGATTTTAATTTTCTAGCAATTTAACTCCTGTTACCAATCTCTAGGTCGCTAACTTAGGTAGGCTTTAGTTCCCTAACTTCGAACACCTAATCGTCCAAAATATGGGTCTGAATCTTTACATAATTCCTACACGGGAAAATTTTTCCCTTTAATAGAAATTATGTAAAGAGGGGCAGCTGTTGACACCATATTTTGGCCGATCCCCAGAATCAATAAGTTTCGAAACCGATCCCCAGCATTAAGTCTCCCTTTGCCAGCCAACTACATTTCCGATCTCCCTTTGCCGGACAACCACATTTCCGACCTCTCCTTAAAAGGAATCGAATCCATACTAAGGCCCCATGTCATTTAAAGCCTCACCGACCTCTCAAACCAATTGCCAAATCTCCTGACTAGTCAAATACATTCCCGATCTCTCTTGACAAATGAAATTGAACCAACACTAGATCTTTGTCACCAGTTTTATTGCCGATCTCCCTTTTAAAAGTTTAGGAATAATCAAAGTTAAAGTTCCAATCCAGTTTAATGATGATCTCGACCTTAAGTGTTGAAGCCAAATTTCCAATTTTAATCAAGTCCCATTTAGCGTTGGTTCCCTACCGATCTCATGCTTATTGTGTTTTCCGATCTCTTACACTTAGACTAATAATCACTTTTAGTTGTTTTAATATGCTCAGACAATCAAGTACTTAAGCGATTTAGAGATTTTCCAATCACATCCATTCGCTGAACGAAAGGGGAATTTCATTTCATATTAAAATTTGTACAAGTCATTCGGTTGGGGGATCACCCCCAGCCTAATCTACATTTTGCTCACTTCCTCTCTCACCCTCAGCCTCCTCCTCGCTTTCTTCTTCGTTTTGGGGAGCCAGGTCTACCATCTAAGTGAAGTCCTCCTCGGGATATCGCTTCCTGAGCTCGGCCAAGAGATCCCTATGAGCGGTCACATAAGCGCTGGCCTCCCTTGTTACCGCCTCTTCCTCTTTTGCTTTGAGCTCTTCAGTGAGTTGAGCAACTTCGCCAGCCCGGAGCACTTGAACTTCCTCAAGAACACGATCTCGCTCGGCCAGAACATGAGCTTGCTAGGCCAGCTTGTCCTCATAGAACTTCATTCGCCCCTCAATTTGAGATATGTAGTCTTGAGCGGACGAAAGTTGGGATCGGAGAGAAGCCACCTCATGACCCATCTTATCGACCTCCTTACCCAGACGGTGAGCCTTCTCCCGGACAATGTGCTGGTTCACCAAACACTCCACGTTCAGGCTCATAGACCGAGTCAGGATGTCATCAAGATTGTCTAGGGACAGCCTATCCCGATCTTCCCGAAGGCAGATGGAGGACCCTAGGACCTTAGCGAAACCCGGGTTCTCTCGAACTGTGCGGTTCTTCTCCAGCGAGTGGATCAAGAATTGGGCACCGCGGGAAAGGGACCTTACAGGAGGTTGGGAAGGACCCCCTTCCGCACTCGAAGCGACTGGAGGAGGTGGAGGCGGCTCTTCTCAGCGAGGAGGAGATCGGACCACTTCTATGACTGGAGGTCCAGAAGGTTGAGACGAGCCTTCTTGTATTTCCCCGGGCTTATGACCGGGTGTTTGAAGCAACTCGGAACGCTTCATCTCCAGTACTTTCTGGGAGATCTCTCTCTTCCGCTTCCGGCTCTCCTTGGAGGCTTCGCCGCTTGCGATACCTGCACAAAGAAGAGGTCAGTGAGATCGCTAAGGTCCAAAGATCTGAGATATAGAAAATACCGATGTCGAGGTCAGAGATCTGAAGCCTGCGATCTTGGCCGGTGACCAGCTGCATAGTCCAATGATGCAGCTCTGCCGTCACTGCATCCAAACAAGAGAACTTCTCTCTGGACGCCTGCTCCTTCAACTCCATCACCATTGCACCCTCTTCCCTATTTAGAGCGATGTGCTTCATAAGCAAGGGACCCTGATGCAGCCAGCTACGAGGGAAGCCCTCAAAACCGTTCGAAATTTTGCTCCTCAGAATGAAGAAGCGATTCTTCCAATTCTTCAGGGAGGAGGGCAGATCGGTAAAAAGCCCGCAATGTGGCTTCTCCTGGAAGAACCAATACTCGTCGTCCTTTCGACGAGTTAATCTATGTAGTTCGACGAATACCTTAGCTGTAGGACGGAGTCCCTTAGCTCGGCAAAGGCCCCTGAAGGCCACTAGGATCCGCCATGAGTTCGGGTGAATTTGGGCGATGCACACTTGGTGATATTTTAAAACTTCTTTGAAAAAGTCATCGAGAGGAAACCGCAACCCGGCTGTCAACTGTTCTTCGTATACCATGATCATATCATTCTCTTCGAAGAAGTGATCGGCTCGGTGATCGCCGTGACACCGGATAAGTTCGTACGAATCGGGCCGAATGTTGTACTCCTGGCTGAATGACTGCAGGTCGGTTTCTTGCAAGATTGATGGCAGCTCGTCCATGGGAAGATTTTCCCTCCCCGAAGAAGGTACATGCCTTGATGGTGCTGCTTGCCCCGAGCTGGAACGGAGACCCTAGGAGGTTCAGGTCGCATGCTTGGTCCGACCACCTCTGCTTCATCAGACGACCACGAAATCTGAATGGAAGGAGGGCTCGTCGCTCTCTGACCCTCGGCGCTGCTCATTTTCAAAGGAAATAAAGAATTTAAACTAAAAGAAGGATCAAAACCCTTACCGGAGCTTGATCGGTGTCGGAAGAACTTGAGAGAACGAGAGAATTTTGAAATTGTCCGCGAAAAGCCAAAAATGACATAAGGGAGCAAATGGCTGGCCCATCCCCTATTTATACCCGTCCGAGCATTTAATGCTCACGGTGTCCCAAGCGGCGCATCGGTTAACGGGATTTGCCAGCCTTTTCTGACACGCCTCGCGTATGTCCCAGAGATTTTCTAGGGAGATCGGCTAGTTAGAGATCGGTAGATTAAGATAAATATCTTGAATTACAGATCGAATAAGGGTAATTCAAATTAAGAGTCGGATCGGGTAAATACTTCAGAGATCGGAAAATAACCAATGCAATAATAATAAAATGATAATTGACAAGACAAAATTTTATTTCCAAAAGGTCGGATTACATCATTTGGGCGATCTCTAGAGATCGGATTACATTAAAGGTCTGATTACATCATTTGGGTGATCTCTAGATATCAGATTACATTAAAGGTCTGATTACATCATAAGAGCGATCTCTAGAGATCGGTGGAACATCCTATCTAAAAGGCCTATGTCAAAGCCTAGTCTCGTGGCTGAGTCAAAAGATGTGTTTGACCAGGAGACCAGCTGTTGAAATCGGATAGATGTACAACTTAGATGGGGAACTATGACTCTCATGAGAATGAGAGAGGTCGTCATCAAAGTTACCACTCGAAACCGAGCCGCTGTCGGAATACCCAGTGTGGTGAGGAGCCAGATGAACGCCAAGGAGCAGTCACCGGTGTTAAGGGGAATATTAGCAGTCTTCTCGCCCGAAATCATTTCGCCATTTGCATCGGTCGAACGATTCAAGATCAATGAGATCGAGGTCTTCGATCCAGGTCGGTAAATTTGTCCGGTTCTCTCACGGTCATCAAATGAAGTTATCATAATTTCCCGTTCACCAGGATCGTAAATTTTCAGGCAAGGAACAAAGCGGGCAACCGGAAAAAGATCAAAAGCAGTTACCATGTCCAGGAATGTTGCCAGAGCAATTAAAACAGAAAATGTGAGAGGAAATGTAACACCCCTCACCCGACTACAGTGTAGCCTAGCAAGGCGTGCTACATTCGGTGCCGGAACACCCTAACTTATCTTACTTTATTTTTTTTTTAAATAATTTTGAATTCATTTAATTTAATATCAATTATTTTTTGACGGAGAAACCAGTGGAGTTTCCCCTATTTTATTATCGTTTGGCGTATTTCAATATTCACCTTTTTGGAATTCAACAATATTTCTAAAATAAAATCTTATCCATGCTAATCATAATTATCTCATCAATCATTCTCCTAATTTTCTCATATTTCAAATCTTATCCATACATTTCAATTTCATAATCATTTCCATACATTTCCATTCATACTCAATTCATATGTAAACATTCTCAAATTACATAAGCAAAATTTTCAAATTTCCTTAATTTACATAATTTACAAAATAATTACAAAATTTCATAATTTACATAATATATAAATTAATTACATATGAAAAAGCTAATTTATTAATTTACATCGCATTTCTATTAATTACCTGTTCATAATATACATTACAATACAATATCTAAGCAATTTATACAAAATATAAAATATGTTCTATATGGGCCCTATTTACATGCATTGCTGAGGAGGTGACAACCTTGAATACTTCAGGCATTTCTGCAGATCAGAACTCCAAAATCTCTGTTTAATATTTTTATCTGGGCTTTACCTTCAGTACCTGCGCGAGGAAACAATTCCATCGCGCTAAGCATTGCTGCTTAGTGGTGCAATAATATAACAAGGAAATAATATACAAATAAAGATAGAAATAAAACATAATTCAAATAATTAAGATTTGTTTATACTTCACACATGGTTTCTAAAATTTAATAAGTTTTATCCTAATTTAGTCTTCTTTGGAATTGTTTATTTCGCCAATGTACAGTAATAAGTTTTATCCTAATTTAGTCTTCTTCCTAATAAATAACTATTCTAATTTATTTTAGGTCATCTTACTCATTTATTTTATTTAATTTCTAATATTTTTAATTGCTAGTATTCTTAACTTATTTCAATAAATTTCATTGCCCAAGTAACCTATGACAGGCTGACTAAACTGGATAACGGGTCGTTGGCACTGGACACCGAGGTGCCTCGGGCCGCCATACCATGGGACGCAGAACGTCAACCACGTATGCAGTCAGTATGGCTAAAAAGCCATGATAACACATAATCGGGCATAAAAGCCATGAATGTTGGCATAAAGCCATGAATGCAGGCATAAAGCCATGAATTCGGGTATAAAGCCATGAATGCGGGCATAAAGCCTTTCGCAGTACTGCTAAAACAATACCCTATTGGCATGCCAAACTATCCAATCTGACACACATGTCTAGGCAATACAATGGCACATAATATCATTAAATATTAATATATTGTGTTTTATGAGTTTATTATTTCATGATAAATTTCAATTATAATTCATACATTCATTTGATCATTTATATGATCACAATTCACATCAATTATCCTTTTATACCATTGTACTCAAAATACTTCTCCTCTCTACAATAATGAGAACTAACGTCTCATTCATAAATTAATATGGTTCATTTATTCATTCATTATGTTATTCATATTGTTCACAATTCTAAACAATGGTTCACATGTACCATTGTATTCAAAACATTCTTCCTTTCTCTTATAAATAGAACTAATGTTTCATTTATATTTTCATGTGATTTATTTATTCATTACAATATTTATATGAATTCATAACTCATACAAGGTGTTATTATCTTATTTGTAATGGAAACATAAATCCTAATCTAAACCTCATCCTATTTATACTCAACAATCCATTTAGTTTAATTTCATTTCATATTCAAGTGGTATTACTTATGTTTTATTAGACCTACTAGTAAGGGGAATACAAATCTTAATCATATACTCACATAACTTAAATGTTTATTAAGTCATTTAGGTAAATTACTATTTCTATTCCAAGTAATCTATGAATGTTTCATGGATTCCAAATTTCATACCTTAATTTCCTCTACCAATTTAGTTATTATACTTTGTGTCTTTGTATTACTATTCACATTACTATGCACTCAAATTGTTGACTTTTTAATACATAATAAATTTATTGAACCTAAGTTCACCAAGATACCACATTTTGCATTTTATTTTTGTTGGTATTGATTTTCAATACCATTTCAAAGCTTATCTTATGTTATTCAAAATTTTCAGATTTCATGCCCTGTCTTTACTGTTCCATTTGTCACTTTTGCAGTAGGAATTTAGAAAAATGTTCAACATGAAAGATGTTCCTTATATTGTCTAGTTGAATTTCCTTTTTTGAATCACTCAATCTGGAGTTTTGTAGCTCAAGTTATGGCCTAAAAACCATGACTGGCCGGATTGGGCAGAACCCAAAATTCTGGGTAAAATTGTTTCTGCCAGATTTGGTAACTCAAGTTTGGTTGGCAATTTGACTAGGTTATGGTCATAATTTGGGTCAGGTTTCTTCATGAAAGTTGTTGGTCTATATCTCAACTTGTTTCTGGTAAAATTTCAGGTCAATTGGAGCTTGCTACATTGAGTTATGGCGAAATGACCAAATACTGTTCATTTGGTCATTTTGCCCAGGCAGATTATTAGGGCAAACTTTTGGTCAAGTTGGTTTGGTTTTCTGGGCATGGTTTCTTCACCAAAGTTGTGCCATTATGTGTCTAGTTTCACCTCCAATTGGCCTCATACCAATTGGAGTCATACAACCTCAGTTATAGGTCAAACAATACCCTGGACTCATAGGTCCAAATTTCCTACATAAGAGAAGCACTCCCAATTTTTAATTTCACCCAACTTCCAAACTTCAATTCACATTTATAACACTTCTAATAGTCAATAATCAACCTCAACATCATCAAATTCAAGTCACAACACAAAATTCCATATTTGAGCAAACCCTAAATCAACTTGCATAAATTTTAAATTCCAAGAGAATTTCTAGCACTAACCTTATTCTTTTAGCTCCAAGCAACCTTCAATCAACCCAACACTTGATTCACCTCTTTGGGGCTGTCAACCAGATTTTCCTTTCACTTTTCTTCCCACTTTCCTTGGGTTTTATGGCTGGCTATGGAGGTTTATCAAGGCTGCCAACTATTTTTGTGAAGGAAGGTAATGATTTGGAAGCTTGAAATGGTGTTTTAATGATAGGAAAATGAAAGAATTTGAGAGGAAATGGAGAAAGTGAGGGTTGGACGGGAGAATTCTGGAGAAGAAGATGGATTTTTCTTTTTTTTGACTCATTTATCTCCTTTTTATTTGTTTATTAAATGGTTGTCTTATGGTGATTAGTGGAGAGCTTTTTAATGATGTCATCCTATGTCATAAATCTAATTTAATTCCATTTTCTTTTCTTCTTTTCTCTACTCGTTTTCAATTCAATTTTTAGCAATATTTATTCATATTTTAGATCATAATAATTATTTAATTAACTGGACAAGTCGGTCAAAAATCATCTCTGAAGACGAAATGACCAAAATGCCCTCCGTTTGGCTTAACAGACTAAAATTGTCTGTACCGATTGAAAAATTTTTCTAAGTATTTTCTTGTCATTCTAATGCCATAGGAACCTCAATGACCTTTCTTTGGAGTCCCAAAAATTATTTTATGAATTTTCTCCTAGGTCTAGGGCTCCTAGTTGCGAGAACCGTAACTTCTCACTAGGTTACCCATCGTTAAAGCACCGGCTCATTTAACTTGGTTGTATTTTATTTCTAAAATTTTTCCTAAATTTTTCTTATTAATATTTGAGTTATTTATGACTCCTTACTCTAGTCTAATTATTTTTCCAGACGTTCTAGCTGTCCGGACCGACACCGGTCACCGGAACAGTAGAATGTGCGGAATTGTTACAGTGAGGGTGTTACAGGAAAAGAGAAGAAGTTCAAATGCAGGGGGCTTCCCGGTTGAAGGTATATATATAGGAAAAATCTAAACATTTATTGCGAGCGGAAAACGAAGCGAACGCCTCGGAAATCGAGGGAATAAATGCTTTGACTAAACCAGACCGGATGAAGGAGGAGACCGGAGTAGGAGAGATCGGAAAAGAGGAGCCCGGCATGAGAAGATCGGAAAAGAGAAGAGATCAGAAAGCGAAGAGGATAAGACACCTACCACGATCGTCATGATCAAAGCCAAGGTAGTTAAAGCGTTGCAGATGAAATCTCAACCGCACGCCCCAGAATCGCCCGCATTACTGACATATGCCAGGACATGTCATGACAGCACTGTGCATCCTAATCCCCACTGTTGATCCAACTTGTAAGGACGAGCCCGGAACCCTTTGATCGAAGAAGAAGACGACAAGACCAGCGCCTTTCACTCCTAGCCCTCGGATCGCCCCGGACAAAAGAATTTGGGACCGCCAGATTAGAAGAGGAAAGGGACAAATATTCTGAAGGAAATCTCGGCCGTCCGTTCTGATTCTCTTTAATTCCTGACCTCAGATCATGTCCTTTGAAATCCTGACCCTCCATCTCCCTCAAAATAGATCTTGACCCTTCAGGTGAAGCACCCGGTTCCTATAAATACCTGCATGAAAACTGTTCAAGGGGACGGAAAAAAAAAAAGAAAAGGGTGGGAATTATAGTGGAAGAACTCTGAAACTCGATTCAGTTTGTTACTCTGCTATTCTCTTTAGTTTGGATAGATAGAAAAACTTCAGAAACCAGTTTTCTAAAGTATTTTCTTGAACGTAGTCTTGAATACTGAAACTCTTTATTTTCAGTTTGTTCATTGCTCCGTGACATTCTCACCATTAGGTCAGTCTCTGTTATCTTCATTTCCGACCAGGTTACTGCTTCGGCTTGATTGCATCATAACGAGATATTCATCATCTCAAGGCAAACCTCAGTCCTTAGGATATCAGCCTGTAACTTTACTACGCTTTTGTGACTCCATAGTTCCAATTCCCTACAGGTGAGTGTGCTTTACTGATGCTTTATTTAGTGCTCGTTTTT
The DNA here is from genome assembly GCF_030052815.1 of Hevea brasiliensis. NCBI lineage: Eukaryota > Viridiplantae > Streptophyta > Magnoliopsida > Malpighiales > Euphorbiaceae > Hevea > Hevea brasiliensis. The sequence goes on along the minus strand of NW_026615319.1, from coordinate 173,143 downwards.
ATTTTACGTATTTCTTTTGCTTCATGCTAGTAATGTTCGTCAGTTGCATATTGTGTTAAAAGGCCCCCGAAGAAAGCTTTTCTCAAATTTTCTTTTTGTTCATCAGTTCATTCTTTTTGAATTGTCAAAAGTAAATGTTCTAGTCCCGAGTAGCGTATGAGTAGTTGGACAAAAATGTAGGTAATCGTATCTTAAGAGTCTCTTTAAAATATTGAAAGGTTTGAATGATAAGTTAGGAAATAGTAAAGTCGAATCACTGGAACAACATAGAAAACGATTGGGAAAGACATCACAAGGCGGAACAAAACTAAATCTTAGATAAATAAATAGAACAGATCGGGTATCAAAAGCATCGCTAGGCGACCACTCAGAGGCTCGGTAGAAATCGATTCAGTATCCCCTGTCCAGTCACGAGGTACCAAGGAGTTAAAAGAAGTCTTATTCCGATCCCCGGCACCTATGAATATCAGAACCCTTAGTCTAAGGCTCTTATAATGTGTAGCTGTAATCAAATTTCAATCGGTCAGAAAAAGTCCTTATCCGACCCCCATTAAAATATAAGAGATCGGAGGAGAGTTCTTATCCGATTCTCACCTAAAATTTTAACAAATAATTTAAAAGAGGTCGGAGGAGAGTTGTTATCTGATCCTCAAGCCTAAAATTTTAATAAATATCAAAAAGAGATCGGAGGAGAGTTCTTATCCGATTCTCACTTAAAAATTTTAATAAATATCAAAAAGAGATCGGAGGAGAGTTCTTATCCGATTCTCACTTAAAATTTTTAATAAATATTAAAAAGAGATCGGAGGAGAGTTCTTATCCGATTCTCAATTCAAAATATTTAAAAAGAGATCGGAGGAGAGTTCTTATCCGATTCTCAACCCAAAATTTTAATTAAAAAGAGATCGGAGGAGAGTCCTTATCTGATTCTCAATCCAAAATTTTAACAAATATTTAAAAAAAGTGATCGGAGGAGAGTTCTTATTCGATCCAAAATTCTAACTTTAATCTAAAAGAGATTGGAGGAGAGTTCTTATCCGATTCTCAAATTGAATTCTAATAAATATATAAAATGGCCCCTCAAACAAAACTAATATACAACAGTGACTCACTAAGGTTGTCTCATTTACTTATGTATCTAGGTAATCTGAATTAGTGAAAAATCAAATATTCCTTTTTGTCAAAAGGATTAACATTTCCATTCAAGCCCTCCTAACTATCAATTCTAATGTATAAAGAATGCGAAGTTAAATCTACTTACCCTTATTGAGGGACGAGGTGGGGTGCCTAACACCTTCCCCACCCGTTTACGGACCCCGAACCTAGAATCTCCGTTTTTGAAGTGGTTTCATTTTAATTTATTTTCGCAAATGGTTTTCTTTAATTTCCCTCAAAATTAAAGTGGCGACTCCTCACTCTTTCCCACTTCGGTGAGTGTTCGTCCAGGCGACCGCAAAGCACCTTGCGACAACAAGCATGTTAAATAAACAAGCCAAGGTGTATTCCTGCTTAATCATATGAAAATTTGTCACAAGATTCCCAAATGACTCAGGTAGGGACTAAAGGATCAAATCCGTCTGCAGTTGGAAATCCATGTTAAAGTCAAGATATTCCAGCTGCTCAATAAGCCAAATCATCTTGTGGATATGATCCCCAACATTCTGTCCCTCAAACATCCTCATTCGAAATAGCTGCCTAGATATCTCATACCTAGCATTCCTGCTATGCTCACCATACAACTCTTGTAGGTGAAGGAGGATCTCACTTGCACTCTGCATGTTCTCATGCTGCTTTTGTAACTCATTACTCATGGAAGCAAGCATGTAATATTTGGCTCTCATATCATGCTCCTTCCACTTGTCCAAAGTGTCATGTTCCTCTTGAATGGCCTCTAGAGGTAAGGGACCAGGAACTTTTGAGTCTAGAACATATCCAATACATTCTAGGTTCAGGACAAGTTTTAAATTTCTTAGCTAATCAGAAAGATTAGGTCCCGTCAACCTATTGTGATCAAGTATGCTTGCAAGTATATTGGATGATGGTGGTTGTTGTGTGCTCATTATTATCAGAAGAATAATTATAGAAAATAACTAGATTAATTAGTAAATGTATTAAGTAATTAACTAAAATGATTATGGTCTTTTAATCAAATTGGTCCTCCCACTAACTTGGTGAATCCTACACTTCCAAAGTAGGAAACAGAAATCCTAATTGGATGGATTTCTAGTGGGTGATTGAATTCTTATAGTCTTATTGATCATCCTCAGGCACATCCATTATTGGAATTACAATAAACTATAAGTGAGCAACTTCTTGCCCATCACATCTCATGTGAGGTTCAATCATTTATCTAGCCCCTAATGCTCAAAATCCCAGGCACATCCATTATTGATTCATCTTGCATTAGTTAAGTTGATCCCATTAAGTCAGTAAACATGTAAATAACTTTAATGTTCTTAGGCACATCCATTATTGGGCATCAACTTATTTACATATTTACAACATCTCATGCTTAACAATTATTCTTAAGAAAATCTCTTAAATTAAATGCATCAAATGCAAGTATTTAAAATTTCTTAAAATAATTGCCTCAATGGAGGGCCCATGATATAATTACTTTAATTATACCATTTCTAACTTAATCATTTGTTTGGAAGATTTAGTGGTCAGCTTAATTACTATTATGGTCTCACTTTGCACATTATCCAATTAGCATGCATATATCATATACTTGCATACATTCCCATATATCTCATCCATACATGGATAAACAATAAATATGGTATGATCATGGACTTTCTAAGGGATTCAATTCTGAGCCACCAAGAATTGAATCAGGGGCATTCCTAGGTGTATTTAATTCATTCATTTTAAAAGAGTTGCTGAAGGAGTACATAATCAACACTTTATCTTGATTTCCTCCCACTGATCCCACCAATGCTCTTGACCTCCTTGATCTTCTTGCAATCCAATTACATTGTAATCCTTGGCATACCAAGGCGAATTTACAAGATCATGGACTTTAAAGTTCTCAAATACATGAAATTACAACCCAAAATTATTACAACACTTATAATACATGCCACCAAAAATAAAATTAATTATTTTACAACAAAAAGAAAAATAAAAGAAATAAATCCAATCACATTGGTCTTTTATTGTCCATGATCATCCATCATGCATATTACCATTTAACAATTAAATAAAACATACAGACTAAAATTAAATTGAATATCTCATATTCAACTAAAAACTTCATATTTGAATCTCATTCAAACAAATTTAAAAATTCATATTTGAATCTCATTCAAACAAATTTAAAAATTCATATTTGAATCCCATTCAAACAAATTTAAAAATTCAGATTTGAATCTCATTCAAACAAATTTAAAAATTCAAATTTGAATCTCATTCAAACAATTGAATCAAAATTTAATTGTGTGATTAAAATTCTTAATTAAATAATTTAATTAAGCATGGGCCTAATTATGGGCCTTAAAAACCAAGCCCATACATCAAACCCAAAACCATGCGCATGGTTGGCGTACATAACCATGCAAGCTGCCACACATGAGGACCTCAAGATGCATTATGCCACCATATAGTGGCTCTGATACTAATTGAAGGAGCAGAAGTATGTTGATTAGTTCATTAGAGCATTGAATTTCAAAATTTTTCTTCTAGGGTTACATGCATCATGCCACATCTCTTATGTGCCTAATTAATTTCAATGCTCAATTGTATATTAAAACACTTTTAATATGTATTAGGATCTATGTTTTCCATTCAAGATTGTAAATTAACAAATTAATTCATTTAAACCCTAGTTTAAAGGAGAAATTAGAGCACTAACCTCTTTGATACACTATGGATATAATTGGCACCTTTAGGAAGTACCTAGGACCCCAAGTGTTGCCCCTCTAGCTTGTCCACACCAAGATCACCAATGGGCAGCCCCCAATTTGCTTCTCAAGCCTTTGCCAACCAATTATAAATTGGGTTTTTGCCTTTAGAGAGGTTGTATGTATGTATAGGACACTAGAAATAATTTCTAGCAATATTAATTCAAAGGATTTTAGGCAATTCTCTTTGAATTGATGAGACAAGATGAAGAGGAGAAGGAGAGAGGTGTGCTGCCACACTTGAGAGAAAATAAGAGTCTTATGTTTTATCTTTTCTTTTCCCTTTTATATAATTAGGTCATTAAGTCACTTAAATGCTATGCCACATGTCGCCACCTCATTGCATCTTATTTTTAATTGACTCAATCACATTAAGCCAAGTGTCAAAGTTAGACTTAATCTTGACTTTGATCATCTTACATGATAGGAAGACCAATGGCAAGCTTATATGATGCTATGTGTCACCATCTCATAGTGCCAAATGTCACCATGTGAAATGATCAAATTACTCTTATGTTTTAATTTTGAGTTCTCAACCCAAAATCGTTATTTCTCCTCTTCAAAACAATTTATATCAAATATAAATTAATTAATTAATATCTATTAATTAATTTTTCATAATTAAATTCATATTTAAACACTTTAAATATAAATTTAACTTATGCTATACATCCAATAATCCAGATTTGATTTCAAGTCATGCTAGGGACTTTGCAATCTTATTGCAAACCAAACCTATTTAATTAATCAATTAAACTCTTTAATTAATCAATTAAATCACATTTTACTTGGTGATTATCTTGTGTATGTGTGTGAGATATGATATTAACTCTTAATATGATCTTACCATAAATGATTTCTCTAAATCATCTTAAGCATCTCATAGACCATGGTTGACACCTAGCATAGTGTGCCATGGCCACCCAATCAGTAATAAGGAATACCTTAAATGAACCTTTAATCATATGTTACCATGCACTAGAATCTCTCTGTTACAAAATCTCAATTCAAGTTGGAGTCATAGTTTATGTCAAACTCCATTTGCTATGAACATTATGTTCTCTTTTAATTCCAGTTCTTGATTAATTAGATTTTCTTGTCAGAAACTTTTTTCTGACTAAATCTGTCTGTCCTGGCCAGGAACTTGAAACATCAAGAACAATTAAATGAACATAGGATTTCATCCCTATTTACTTAGGGTAACAGATTCCATCTTGATCAACACCTATCTCCATATATAACTAGTAGGAGCCAACACATGCCCATATACCCATACATAGTACAAGTATGAAAGCAGTATCAAACTCAAACCACCTATATACAAGATAATTGTATTATCTCATGTCTAAAGATTATATGCACTGATATGATATATGACAATACATTGACAAGAGTAAACTCCATGTGCTTATCATATGCGTCACTAGTTCGGCCTACTTATCATGTATAAGTGCCTATCATGTTTATTATATGGCATGAGACTCACCATTCCATCTTATTTATATCTCATATAAATACCTTGGGAACAAACATGAATATAATCTTTTTGGATAAGTCATGTCCTGTGTGAAGTATCCTCGATTGTGAACCAATTTATGATACTTTGTGCTAGAAATACTGTCACTCATATTCTTAACAACTTAAGAATAGAATTTCTAACAAAATATCAATGGACCTTTTCTATTACACATAAATATATTATGTAAATGGAAAAGTAAAATCGCCATTTATTAATAAAATATGTACAAGATACATATTAAATGATATGCTCTAGGGCATACTCTAACATAATCTTAGGCACATCTGCTTCCTTTACCCTCAGCTGATGATACCCTGATTTGAGATCAATTTTGGAAAATACACCTACTCCCTTCAATTGATCAAACAGATCATCAATTCTGGGCAATGGGTACTTGTTCTTCACTGTTACTTTGCTTAACTGCTGGTAGTCTATACACAGTCTCAATGTCCCATTCTTCTTCTTCACAAATAATACCGGAGCTCCCTATAGAGACACACTGGGGAGTATAAACTCCTTATCCAGTAACTCCTACAACTGGATTTTCAGCTCTTTCAATTCAGTGGATATCATCTTATAAGGAGCAACTGAGATTGGCATTGTGCCCGACATTACCTCTATGGCAAATTCCACTTCCCTTTCTAGTGGCAAACCAGGTAACTCCTCAGGGAAAACATCGGGGAAGTCACATACAGTGGGAATATCATGGAGACTAGACCCAGCCTTTCTAGTATCAACAACATGCACCAGTTAGGCTTCACAACCCTTCCTGATCAGTTTCTTTACAGCAGTGGGTGAGATAACATTGGACAGGAAATCTATCCTTTCACCCACAACTGTGATCTCTTCATTCTCAAGAGTTTTCAAAGTAACTCTCTTCAATTTACAATCGACTATTGCCTGATGACGTGACAACCAGTCCATTCCCAAGATCACATCAAATTCATAAAATGGCAATTCAATCAGGTCAACTAAGACCTCACGTCCCTGTATTTTCAAAGGACAGCCTTTGTAGACCTTATTTACCACTACACTGTGGCCCAAAGGATTAGTGACTAGAATATCTTGGCCACTTTCCTCTATTGGAATACCCCTTTCCACAGGTAACTTAATGCAAATGTGAGAATGGGCGGATCCTGGATCCACCAATGCATGCACAGGCATATCATAGAGTTGAAACATAACCCTACTCACTTCCAAAGCATCCTACTCCTCCTGTGCCCTCATAGCATATGCCCTAGCTTATGCCCTTGCCTTTGGCCTCTCAACTGTCTCTGATACAGGCCTATGTGAAGTACCAACTACCTCTGATTTACTCGGTCTCCTACCCCTTTGAGCTGCAAGGGCAAGTCTATCTGCTTGTACTGGAGCAACTACAACATTCCTCCATGGGCAATCTCTCACTTGATGCTCAGTAGACCCACACTGGAAACATCATTTAGTTAATCGCCAACACTCGCTTCTATGCCATTTATTAAAGTGTGGACACGCCGTAGAAACTGCTAGGGCGAGTCCCCTAAACATTGTCCCTGGAGAGCTACCCACAGATGGATTGGACTGGCCTTTCCTAGGTGTAAACTGAGATTTGGGCCTTTGTAATTGGCCCTGACTCTGTGTCTGGCTATGGCCCTGAGCCTACAAACCTCTAAACTTCTTACTGGTTTAGATGAGGAACTAGCTTGACTTGGACCCCTCTTTTGCTGCCTGTCTCTTCTGCTCTGCTCATTAATTATAACCCTCTTAACCTTCAGTGCAGCCTCAACCAACTGTGTGAAGTCTGTGATCCTTAAGGCTGTGATAAGTAGCTTAATGTTATCATTTAGCTCCTCTTCAAATCTTCTACATCAGTCTGCTTTAATAGGGACTATCTCTCTTCCATATCTGCTTAATCTTATGAATTCCCATTCTTATTCTGCCACTGATAACTGTCTCTGCCTCAAACAGATAAATTCTCTTTCTTTCCTATAGATACACATTGTTAATGTATTTCTTCCTGAACTCAACAAGGAAGAAATCCCAAGTTATTTGAATCGGTTGTACCTCCCTTGATACTATGTCCCACCATTGATAAGCATCTTCCTAAAGTAGGGACATAGCACCCTCCAAATTCTGCTCTGGAGTGCAGTGGAGCTGCTGAAGGACCCGTTTTGTTCTTTCCAGCCAATGTTCAGCTACCGCAGGGTCATCTTCTTTCTTACCCTTGAAGTCCACAACGTCATATTTTCTGAGTTTTTCCAAATGAGACTTCTGGGGTGGCTGCTGAGGTTGTGGAATAGCCCCAGTCATTTGTCTAAAGAACTCTGTCATTTGTTGAAACAAGACCTGCTGAGGCTATGTAGGTACCTCTTGCACTGGTGGAGCAGGTTCTGCCCTACCTCCAATATCAGCCATAGGTGGAGCATGACTCTCCACCTCTTCCTCTACTACCCTCTGGGACTTTGGGTCCATACCTTAACCTAGAACAACAAAGAAACAAATCTGCATTAGTGTCACCTCAACTCTTACAAATGTAATGCATGGTATGCACTCTATTTAGGTCCACAAATGCCTAAACCGTGCTCTGATACCACTAAATGTAACACCCCTTACCCATCTACAGTGTAGCCGAGTAAGGCATGTCACACTTTGTGCCGGAGCACCTTATCTTATCTTATTACCTTTCCCAGTAATTAAATTTAATATTGTTAATTTAAGTTTATTTATTTAATTGGAGAAACCGACAGAGTTTCCCCTAATTTATTAAAATTTTGATGATTTTCCACATGATTAAAATCTCAACAATAATTTCAAACATATAAATTTTTCTCAATCTCAAATATCATCTCATATTTTTCAAACAATCATTTGATCTCCATTCTCAATCCAAATCCATAATATGATTCATGCTCAATTTCATAAATGAAATACTCAAATTTCATTAATTTACATAATTTGCAAATATTTACATGAATTCATAATTCACATGATAAAATTAATGTCCGGATACAAAATACAAGATCACTAATAAAGTCTAGCAAGTCCTACCAAAATGCACTATAGAGGATGGTGAAATTGGACTCAAATGCAAATCTGGACTCCCAAAATCCCAATCTAAGGTCTACTGGGCTCTCTCCTCTAGTTTCCTGTACCTACGCGTGGCAAAAAGTGACGTACTAAGCATAATGCTTAGTGGTGCAATAATAATAATAAAAATAAACTAAATAATTAGAAATAAAGAAATTATATTATTATGCCACACATGATGTATTTTTTATAACTATTTGTAATATATTTAATTTAACGGTTTTTCTATTCATTATTCATTAGTAAATTTTTAGAACTTATTCTAATGCCCAAATAACCTATAAAAATTGACTGGACTGGATAATGGGTAAACTAGCACTGGGTATCAAGCACTTCGGGCCATCATACCATCGGTCACATAGTGTCTGCCAGGTGTGCAACAGAATGGCTAAAAAGCCATAACATCAATCGGGCATAAAGCCACGTGTATCAAAGAGTAACAAAATGGCCAAAAGCCATAAATCACAAAATGGCAATAAAAGCCATGAATCACAGAATGGCATGAGGCCATAAGCAGTACTGCAAGTCAGAATCCTATTAGCATGTCAACCTATCTAAACTAATCATAAACTAGGCATACATGGGCACATTAGCATTTTAGGTGTTGGTTCTTTACATTGTATCATTATGGTTACTATTCACAATACTATTCATGCTAAATTTTGGTTATGCCATAAATAATGGGGACACAAGTCCCAATTTTATGTTTAACCCACATTTTGGTACATTAAGTTGTTGACATTAATTGCAATCCACAATTTAAATCCTTCTAAGAGTATTTCAAAAATTTTAGATTTTATAGCCTAAGTTCACTGTCACATTAAGCTAATCTACAGTGAAAATTTGATCAACCTTTCTTCATCAAAGTTATTCCTTAATGTCTTAAATTTAATTCCCTTTTTGAATCACTCCATTTGGAGTTTTTTAGCCCAAGTTATGGCATTTTTACCATAACTGGTCGGATTGGTCAATGTCCAGGATTTTTTTGTCAGTTTTGGTTCTAGCAGTTTTGTTAGGCTAAATTTGGTCAGTAATTTGACTAGGCTAAGGTCAGAATTAGGGTTCATGATCCTCATGAAAAATGTTATACTATGTCTAATCTTTCTATGGGTTCAAAACCCTAACTTCCAATTTCTCAATAGTATAAAATGTTATACTATGTTATACAATTTAGCAAACCCCCAATTTGGATTCAAAACCCTAAGTTCCAATTTCTCAATTTCATACTACACATAAAATTTCAACTTCTAATTCATACATACTTATCAAATACCATTACTAGGCAAATTTAAGTAAATCAAACCATCAAGAGCACCTCTCCCTTAGGGCTGCTGAAACTTCATCTCTCCATAAGTTCACTATTTGCTCACAATTTCATGCAATATGGACTCACTTCAACATAATAACAAGAATTAAAGCAAGGAGGAAGGTAGTAATTGCACTAACCTCCCTTGCCCCAAATGTAAATTTGCCTAAACTTCAATTTCTCCCACTTTCTTGGCTGCTAAACACTTCTCCAAAACCTAATATCTAATTTTTGTGTTGGGGTTTAGGGGTTTTGTGGTGAGAATCGCTAGGGATTCAAGCTTAGAAGAAGAGAAATGGAGGAGAGCTCTCTTTCATGGTGTTCAGCCAAATGGGTTCTAGGAAGAAGATGATTCAATTTTTATTTTTATTTGTTTTCTTTTATCTTTTTATAAGTGGTTGTCTCATTTTAATTGGGTAGAGAATTTTAATTGCATCGTTATGACATCATGCATATGTCATAATTAGAATAAAATTTCATTTCATTTCATTTTATTTTCTTTTCTTCCTTTTCTCTACTTATTTCTAATTAAATTTTTAATCAATATTTCTTCATATTTTATTGCATAAATCTCACTGAATTAAATTGACATATTGGTAAAAAATCAACTCTGAGGGTAAAATGGCCAAAATGCCCTTCTTATTGCTCATTATATCCTAATTACCTTTACCGATTGGCATAATTTTTCTTGTATTCGCATGACACTTTTATTGTCATTAAACCTCATTAATTCTTCAACTAAATACCAAATAATTATTTCACAGGGTTTTCCACGAGTCTGGGGTTGGCAACTGTATTCACAGTCGCTTCCCGTTATGGTTACCCATCGCTGGAGCCTCGGCTCATTTAACCTATTTACATTTCATTTCTTTAATTTCTTCTTAATTTTTCTTAGTCATTATTTAGGTTATTTATGACTCCTCACTTTAGTTTAAGTCTAGTTCCGGACATTCTAGCTGTCCATAAAGACATTAGTCATCGGAACAGTAGGATGTATGAACTACCTAAAGTGAGGGCGTTACATACTTTGACTACTAAAGTCCTAGACTTCGACTGTCGAAGTCTCAGGCTTTAGATGACCCTATTTTTCAAGTACTGACTACAGATGCTAATGTCTTGGACTTTAGCTGCCGAATTTGGAAAATTTTTAGATTTTCCCGAGAAATTGTATACTTCAGCTGCCGAAACTATGGTTTTTGGTAGCCGAACCTGGGAATTTCAAAAATTTTCAAGTTGAAAACTTGTAGAATCCTTCTTCCATCAATACCTAAACTCACTCCAAAGTTTCAAAACTCAAACCAAACATCTAAACAAGTCTCTAGGGTCTAAAACAACTTGAAATCACGCTTAATTTTCACATACATTAACCAAAAACTCAAATCCTAAGGTTTCCTCAAACCCAACATAACGTATTTAAGGATTCCTTTAAACCCATCAAGTGAAATTAGCCATTTAAGGACCCTAACATTTAAACATGACTAAACTAACAAATAAACATGCAATTTTAACATAAAATCACAAAACCCTAATCCTAACAAGCATAAACTTCCTAAATTTCATCTTAAACACAGCTTCACATGAAATTAAAGTTATAAAAACCTAATTCCTTATCAATTTATTAAGATCTACCTATTAGATTAAAAAGAAAAGAATGCTACCTCTTCTCTTAGGGCTTGGAGGTGAGAGAACCAAAGACCTAAAGCTTGAATTTGCTATCCCAAACTTCTAAATAGAAAAATTCACCTTCAAACTTTGAAAAATATCAAGGAAATCTCCTCAAAACCTTCTTTGCATGCTCAGTAGTTGAGAAAGAGGGAAGAAGTGAAAAACCCAAGTGTTTTGGCAAAAAAAAAAAGAACACAAGCTTTAATCCCTTTTATGCCCTAGTCAGTCAAAGGACTTTCGACTACCAAAAGTCATGTTGTACAAAAGGGACACTTGAGTTGCTTACTTCCTTACTAACCCAAACTTGGGTCCTCCCAAGACCTATATACAACCAGCAATGTACATTTATACATGTATACATATATATACACATTTTTTCACATCTTACTGCTACTCTTTTGTTAGTGAAGTTTTAATTTTCACTAGAATATTTCATCAATGATAGATATTCTGACATCAGAAAATGACAGTATTACACTTTCGCCCCTTTAAAACATTTACCCTTGAATGTTAAAACAAAACACATAACCAACATAACATACCTAGAAAAGGTGGGGTATTGTCGTATGATGGAGTTATGAGTTTCCCATGTGCACTCTTCCATGTTATGATAGTTCCATAACACGTTGACCATCAGTATCTCCTTGTTCCTTGGCTTCCTTATTTAAGTGTCACATTCTGAATAGGTTGTTAACATAAGAAAGATCTTTTGAAATTTCCATGTCTGGTTCACTTACAACCTTATTTGGATCTAACACATACTTTCGCAACATAGAAACATGGAACACTAGATGGATTCTCTCCATTTCTGGTGACAAAGCTAACTTATAAGATACATTTTCAACGCTTTGCAGCACTTCATATGGTCCAATATATCTTAGAGCTATTTTGCCTCTCTTTCCAAATCGAATGACACCCTTCATCAGAGATACCTTTAAAAGCACCAATCCCCTTTCTGGAAAATCACTTCTCTCATATCGAGATCTGTATATTCCTTCTATCTACTAGCTGCCGTCTTTAACCTTACTTAAATTAAAGGCATGGCTTGATTGGTGATTTCCACCAACTCCGTTCCTGCTAAGACCCTTTCACCTACTTCTTTCCAACACACAGAAGACCTACACTTTCTCCCATACAGGGCTTCATACAATGCCATTTCGATGCTAGATTGATAGTTTTTATTGTATGCAAACTCAACTAAGGGAAGGTATTTTTTCCATGATCCTCTAAAGTCAAGTATGCACATTCTTAGCATATCCTCCAAAGCCTATATGGTCCTTTCTAATTGTATATCTATTTAAGGATGAAAAGTCATACTGAAGTCTAAACTAGTGCCTAACTCATTTTAAAGACAGTGCTAAAACCTTCACGTGAATTGCGGTCCTCTATTGGAGACTATTATTATTAGAGCTATCACACCTTACCTCTCTCTAAGGCATAACATGATCCCGTAGTATACCTAATGACTTACCGAACTTCACCTATCGATAACCCATTAAGTACACTACAAGGAATTTTAAAACCATTTTCTTACTTTTTGAAAGTGGTGAGCATTTTTTTGTAGGAACTAAAAACATTAGTTGCAGTTGAAAAGCTATGTAAAATTTTTAACCAATTTTATTTTTCTGCGAATTCTGAAAAAATTTCGGCAGAGTGCCAACAGTAATTGAGAAAAATAAAAAATTTACTTGTGAAAAAACACTTCCAATAATAGCACTTCATCAAATCTCAACCACCAAATCACTCAATCAACACAAATCCATCCAATCTCCACAATTCATAACATTTTCAAAACAGTCAAATAAATTCATTCCCATTGCATTCCAAAATATTTGATTACATTCACAAATTAGTTCACAGACATAAAAAGTCAAAAGACAATATGATTACATATTAACTGTACAACTGCTCAGTTACAAAAGTACATATGACTACAAAATTATTTACATCAAGAAATTACAAGGATATAATCAAATACCCGTACAAAAGTCTCTAGGTAGTCCCCACAATCAGTAGCTCACTCTGCTGCTTTTTCCTTGTTTTTATCTGCGACAGCAAAAGAAGCTATCTCTGAGTATAAAAATACTCAGTGGTGCACAATAAAATATAAAATGCATAATATAAAATATTTGTTATCAATTCACAATTCAAATATTTCACAATCACATTTCACAATTTTTCAAATCACATTTATAACAAATCACAATTTTTCAAATCGCATTTATAACAAATCACAATTTTCAAAGCTTAATATAACACAAATTTGATCAAACAATTTAATAAATACAGTGTTGCTGATCAATAATACAACTTAGGCCATGACACAAAATTTCCAAACATGCCGTGTTGGTACACTACGACAAGGCGAACTCACCCCACTAATCGAAATCAATAAGGGAGGTGGCTAGCTAGCTAATGAGTACTCATCCAAACTCACATCAGACTAGCAAGCCAGAGAGGGAGGAAAATAATCAACTATCAAACTCAACCCCACAAGTGGAGGAGGAACATAGTAAGGGACTGCCATGCCAAGTGTGAATAAAAAACAATTTCAAAATCATATTATTCAACATTTCATACAAAACATTAATAAATTTTCATTTCAAATTTCCATTTACAAAGTAGGCAATACAACATTTCTCAAAGCATTGTTTAGCATAAATTGCTCCAAAATGCATTCAAATAAATTTTCTAATCGTAAATCGAAAGTGAAAAGTTATTATGCACAAACCTGATGTGAGTTGCCTCTAGGCCTTGACTCAGTTTGCCTTATCCTTTTCCAGGTCTTTTTCAGCTGAAACACATAATTTAAAGTGTTTCAGTATCTTATCTCATAACAAATCCAATAATTTATTTATATATATACTCAATTCTAGCCCCAATATATTTAAACTAACGTTCTTAGAAATTTTCATCTCGGGGTTACTATTCATGTCAATATGTTGACTTTCTTATGCTTATTAGGTATGGGAAATCCAATTATACCCACATACCACATTTTGGGTGCCTAATTTGTTGGTTTTGATTGTTTCTTCAAATTTTAGGTCTCTTAAGCACAATTTCAAAATTTTCAGATTTGATGTCTTGTTTTGTACTGTTCCATTGGTCATATTACTGTGGGAATTTTACAAAGTGTTCTTCATAAAACTTGTTCCTTATTGTCTTAACTTTACTTCTCTTTTTGAATCACTCTATTTGTAGTTTTTTAGCCCAAGGTATGGCTATTTGAACATGGCTGGCCGGGTTTATCTACCCAGAATTTCTGGGCACCTAATTTGGTTCTGGCAGTTTTGGACCACTAAATTTGGGTGGCAAAATAACTTAGATATGGGTAGAATTTGGGTTGGTGTTCTCCATGAAAGTTGTAGTGCTATGTCATACCTTTCCAATTCCACAAAAATCAAGTCATTTGGACCTGTATAGCCCAAGTTATGGCTTGTTCATATAGTCATTTTGGTACAGTGGCAGTGCACTACAGCCGAGTTTAACCTAATTGTTCACTATGTTATGGTCATTTTCTGGGCATGATTCCTAAATAAAAAATGTGCCATTATGTGTCTGTTTTCATTCCCAATTGGTTCCCACCAATTAGGTTGGTAAATTTTCAGTTTTGATCCCTGAAAGAGACCTAGGTCAAGCTGTAAGAATATGAACACTAACCAATCCGAATTGCAATTTGGTTCTACCAATTCACACACACCACAAATGGTTCGATTTGACCATTTCTAACCCTCATTAAGATCATTTACATCCAATGACCATTTTCTACAATTTTTCTCTCAAACCTTAAGTGCCAAGAACCCTAATTACATAAATTTAATATCTAATGAAATCAAAATATATATCCATGGTCTACATACATAATTCAACCTAAACAACCATTCAAATGCATCAAATTCATTCAATTCCAACTCCACCTTTGGCTGGCCAAAATCCCAATCAATCCCCCATAGGTGTTTTCTTTTGATTTTTAAGTTGAGTTCTAGGTTAATTGAGCTAAACACACAAATAATAAACTAAAAATTTCAACTTAAATTACTAACCTCCACTTGACTTTCAATTCTTCACTTTCTTCCTTTTCTTCTTTTCTTTCCTTCTTCTAATGCCTCCTCAAGTGAAGATAACAAGTTTTTATGGATTAATTTTGGGGAATTTAGGATTTTGTTGGGTGAAATCAAGCTTGTATTCAAGCTTTAATGGAGGTGGAAATGGAAAGAGAGAGAGTCGTGAGGAAGAAGGCTACGGCATTTGAAGAAGACCAAGTAAAAAAAATTGATTTTCATTTTATTTTAATTGTCTTTTAAGTTATAATTGTCCCCTAATATCAAATTTTAAAATTTAGAAATTATTGCATCATGCATGAGGTAAGATGATGATGTGATAATCCACTTTTTTCTTTTCTTTTTCTATTTCCTCCATTTTTCTATTCTTCTTTAATTTAATTCTCTATTCCAAATTTTTCATTTCTCTGATTTTATTGGACAGTTAGGTCAGAAGTTAGCTCTAGGGGTGAATTGACCAAATTGCCCCTCGCTGGTCTGATCCGGTTTGTAAGTTATTCGATATTTCTTTCGGATCCCTAACCTAATTATTTGACCTACTTAAAAATTATTTTCTGTGATTTTCTCTTTTCCACTGTATTCGCAATAGTCCTTAGGACCACAGCGTCACATGTTCTCGTTCAAAATTTGGGTTAGGACTGACTTCGCAGTCACTTTCCGGTAAGGTCACCCATCGCTGTGACCCTCGGCTCATTTAACTTTTTATGCTTTGTTTTTCTTATTTTTACTTTTTCATTTGGTAATCACTATTTATTTTTGATCAAGGCTTTTCTATATGTCTTAAATATAGTTCTAGTCCTCTTAATTGTCCGGACCGACACCGGTCATCGGAACAGTATAATTTACCAGGCTATGCAAATAGGGGTGTTATAATTCTTCCCCCCTTAAAAGAAATTTCATCCACGAAATTTTACCCAATATTCATCCTAAAATAGTCATATGTTTTGTTTTCTCATGTCTTTCTCACATTTCTACGTAGCTTCATAGTCTAAATAATAGTCCATAGCACTTTAACTAATACTATATATCTAATCATTGGTCCTCTGACCATTCTAGTCAACAATCTTGTTAATATTCGTACCATTTCTTTATTACATCAGAACTAACTATTCAACTTTTTACTTCCATAACTCTTTTATCTATCGATATTCAATAATTTATTGTATTCTAGGTGATGTCTTTCGCTAACAAACTCTTCCAAAACTGATTCTAAAAAGATTAGTCACTAACATATCAAAATTGATTTTTACACATATATATATATATATATCTAAATTAAAAATTGAGAAAATACCAGCAACAATGTCAGAAGTCTCATCCTCGTCCCTCTGCCGCATAGTGTATACTCTAGCTTGAGCATCACCTTGTTCTAGCTAATTTATAGTACTTTGACTTCCAAGTGTACTATCCCTACCTCTGCTCTGTCTCTACCAATTGATGGTGAACTCTTTGGGGTAGAAACTTGGGTTGATCCATCTGACATAATAAATGATCCAAAACGGCGTGGACTTACATAATCCTTAGCAAAATGACCAGTCTCTCCACAATTAA
Source organism: Hevea brasiliensis (assembly GCF_030052815.1). Lineage (NCBI taxonomy): Eukaryota > Viridiplantae > Streptophyta > Magnoliopsida > Malpighiales > Euphorbiaceae > Hevea > Hevea brasiliensis. The sequence goes on along the minus strand of NW_026615319.1, from coordinate 156,076 downwards.
AACATGCTCCTATGGCTCTATAACATACCCCACTATGTGGTTTACCATAAGTTTTGCAAAGTTGATCCAACACGTATTTTTGGTTGTCTAATAAGTTTGCTGACCGAATTGGGGTGGTTTTTGTCCAAAAGATCTACCTCTACCCGATTTGCGCAAGCTAGATCCTCTAAAATGTTTTCTCTTCCCCGAACTACTTTCTGTAGCTTGACCAGTCACTTTTTCTATTTTCTCTTTCTCTTGTGTGCTTTTTTTAACTGACCCTTCCAACTCAATCCCTTCTAGTTCCAGGGCTTGTGAAATCAATTCAAAAAAATTTTGTTGTCAAAACCCCACCACTTGCATTCTCAAGTTAGGCCTCAACCCAGCCTCAAACCTCTTGCATCAGTCTCTGGAGATGGTGACCAAGCTTCCAACATAGTGACTCAATCGAGAGAAGTCTCTCTCATACTCTACTATGGTCCTGTCCCCTTGCTTCAGACTTAAAAACTCTTGCAGCTTCATATCTACATAGATGTCGGGGACCCATTTTTGTCTGAATTTCCTCAGGAAATCTGCCCATGTAAGAACAGATGGCTCAACCAGGCTGTGGGGGATGGTCTTCCACCATTCATACGCATCCCCTTGCAGAAGAGATACTAAGTATTCAAATTTTAATTCTTCGACACATTGCAGCTTTCTGAATAGCCTTTCCATTCGTTCTAGCCACTATTCTGCTTCCAGTGGATCCACAGTGCCCTTAAACTCGGTAGCCCCAAATTTCATTAATTTTTCATATTGCCAAGTCGGGGGCTGTGGTTGTGCTGCAGGTGCTTGCATCTGAGCTTGTGATGGCACAATTCCCGCCATTTATTGAAAAAATGCAGCCATCTACTATGCAAACTGAGCAGGAAACTGCGATGCTTGAGGAGCAGCTAGAGTGGCTGACCCACTCACAATCGGGAGTGCTGGTGAGACCACCCTTACCCGACTACAGTGTAGCCGAGCAAGTTATGCCACTCAGTGTGCTGACCACTCTATTTTATCTTAATTCATTTTTATTCTTCCTTTTGAATATAACTTGTGAAATATAATTTATTTAAGCCATTTATCAAAATTATAATTTATTTGAGGTTCCGAGAATTTTAAAGAAAATCTGGCAGAATACCGGCTAAAAATGGAGAAAACCGTTCTTCGGAACCTGTGAAAAACACTTCCTATATTCATATTCAATCATCTCATCACTCTCAAACTTCAATATCAAAATCTCAACATTTTTCACCATTCATTTCTCAATTATTTATCTCATGTGATAATCATGTACAAGTCACAGTTATGTATTCACTTTTCCTTTCACAAACACAATTTTCTTAACAATTCCTCTATTTGTCATTCATTCATTTCACATCATCATTAGACTCAAATCATAAATAAATTCTCACATGTGATTTATAATCACAAATTACAAGTACTTACATTAATACAAAATTATATTACATTTGTTTCAAATACACATGATAAAATAAGAGTTTAATTACAAAATTTACAAAAATCTCGAAATACAAAATGGGACCTAATGTCCTACCAATGCACTGTGGATGGTGAGGTGACACGGACACTATGCAGAACTGTGAACTGCCTTACCGAATCTGTGGTCTACTGGGCCCTCTGTCCAAATCTTGATACCTCACAGCGTTGCAAAGCGACGCACTAAGCATAAAGCTTAGTGGTGCCAATAATACAAGAAAATATAATATGCAAATAAAAATAATAATTTCCTTACTATTGTGTTCATAAGAAATGAATAATTATTAACTTATTGTTTAATCGAGGGCTAATCATGTTTTATGATATTAACTTCTTCATGCATTTCGTTAATTATTTTCTTCATGATCTTGAGCTTCTTTGTATTTTTGTAATCATTCCTGATACTTAATTTTCGTATTTTCTTTAATAATCGTTCAATCACGCTTATACTTTTCCATGCCCAAGTAACCTATACCGACGCATCGATGGATAACGGGTCGTTGGCACTGGACACCGCGGTGCCTCGGGCCGTCATACGATGGGACGCAGAACGTCAACCATGTATGCAGTCAGTATGGCTAAAAAGCCATGATATCACATAATCGGGCATAAAAGCCATGCATACGGGCATAAAAGCCATGCATACGGGCATAAAAGCCATGAATACGGGCATAAAGCCATGAATACAGGCATAAAGCCTTTCACAGTACTGCTAAAATAATACCCTATTGGCATGCCAAACTATCCAAACCAATCTTGTTAGGTATACTAGGGCATTTGATACTTTAAAATTCTTCAATCTTTGAATTTCAACTTTTGGTGTCACTATTCATTTCATTGGTCAACAAAAAAATTGACTTTTGCATAGAAAATATGTACATTGACTTTGGCACTTCAAACATACCACATTTTTCATTTAAAACTTGTTGGCATTAAGCATTAATACCATTTCTAAGCTTTAACCAAGGGAAACAAAATTTTTAGTTTTTGAAACTTAACTTTACTATTCTATTAAGCACTGTTGCAGTGGGAATTTGAGGAAATGGTAAACATGAAAGTTGTTCCTTATTTTGTCTAGTTGAATTTCCTTTTTTGAATCACTCCATTTGGAGTTTTGTAGCTCAAGTTATGGCCAAAATAAGTTTACTGTTCACGCAATCGCTCATGCTGAGATTTTGGGTCTGGCAGATTTTTGGTCCAACTTTGGTCAGTAATTTGATCAAGTTAAGTTCATAATTTGGTCTAACTTTCTTCATATGAAATGTTCTACCATACCTTAGGTTTCCATCGGTTCAAGAATCGCCTAAATCCGAGTTTTCTAGAGAGAGTTATAGCCATCCAAACATTACTGCTCAAGTGAAAATCTGCAGAGTTGCAGGTTTGATAACTTAACTTTGCCCAATAATTTGAATGGGTTAATGGCATAATTTGGGGTGATATTCTTCATGAAAGTTGTTTTTCTATATCCTATCTTATTGCTGTAAAAATTTCAGGTCAATTTGACCATTCTACAGTGAGTTATGGCCAAATGAACAGTTACTGTTCATTTGGTCATTCTGCAGGGGCTGTTTGCAAGGTATCCGGATTGGGGCCAATTTTTGGTCCTCTTGCTTTGGTCTTTTGGGCATGGTTTCTTCAGCAAAAATGTGCCATTATAAGCCTAGTTTCATATCCAATTGGCCAAACACCAATTGGACCAACACAGCCAAGGATATGGCAGTCCAAGTTGACTGAAATCTCAGTCATCATGTTGCTGTCTTTAGGCAGCCTACCATTCCACTTTGCCATGCCATTTTTCAGTCCAATTTATGGTCAACATACCTCAAATGGTCACTAATTGACCATTAGAATGTTCTTTAACCAATTCATAAGCCAAGTCAAATTTTCATTCCTAAACCCTAGCTAAATTTCAAAGTTTTCACAATTTCCCTAATTTACTCTTTCATTCTCTATATATATATATGTATACACTTTAAACATAATCTCCAATTCACTCTAAGTCCATTAATACAATCAAACTCATTCCTTCCTAGGGCTGTCGAAAATTCATGTACACATACACATGGGTTTGGTTCATTTATTTCACAATTTCTTACCTATTACACATCTCTAACATGGAATTAATGAGTTTTAAATACATATGTGCACTAACCTTTGAGTGGCAGAATTTCTCCAAGCTTAACTTCACTTTCCTTGTACTCTCTTGGCTACCAAACACTTCCTCTAGGTCCAAGGATTCATTTTAGTGTTGGGATCTTGAGGAAATATGGTGAGGAAGCATGAGAAATGAAGCTTTTGTTTGAAAATCAATGGACGGAGAAGAGGGAGAGATTCACGTCTTGAGGAAGAAGAAGAAGAAGAGCAGCTGGTTTTTAATTCCTTTGGCCTTCATTTTGTCTCTTTTATTAGTTAGTCACTTGGTTGTTTGAATGCAATTGGTTATAATTCTTAATGACATCATCAAGATGTCATAAATGAGCCTTTCTTTGATTTTTCTTTTCTTTTCATCACTACTCAATTTCAATTTAATTTTTAGTAATATTTATTCATATTTTAGATCATAATAATTATTTACTCAACTGGACAAGTCGGCCAAAAATCACCTCTGAAGGCGAAATGACCAAAATGCCCTCCGTTTGGCTTAACGGGTCAAAATTGTCTGTACCGATTGAAAAATTTTTCTAAATATTTTCTTGGCATTCTAATGCCATAGGAACCTCAATGACCCTTCTCTGGAGTCCCAAAAATTATTTTATGAATTTTTCCCCGGGTCTAGGGCTCCTCGTTGCGAGAACCGCAACTTCCCTCTGGTTACCCATCGCTTGGGCACCGGCTCATTTGACTTAGTTGTATTTCATTTCTAAAATTTTTACTAAATTTCTCTTATTAATATTTGAGTTAATTATGGTTCCTGACTTTAGTTTAAATATTTTTCCGGACGTTCTAGCTGTCCGGACCGACACCGGTCACCGGAACAGTAGAATGTACGGAGTTGCTACTGGGAGGATGTTACAACTCTTTCCCTCTTATTTAAATTTCGTCCTCGAAATTTATCCGGTGTAAATAGTCGAGGAGCTATTACCTCCTTATTTCTTCACCTTTTCGTGTTATCATACTTCACTTTCTCCTAGTCTCAATCCTATCCTCAAACAGTTATGTACTCATCCTTTTTCATCTTAAATATAGTCTCCTTCTTATTTCCATTCGCTATCTCATTGTCTCTTTACTCTCTTATTCCATACCCTAACCTAAAATAAACGGGAAATACAGATCTGCAATAGTGTCACCTCGACTCTTATGAATGCAATGCATGATATGCAGTCTATCTAGGTCTAGAAACGCCTAAACCGCGCTCTGATACCAATAAATGAGACACCCCTTACCCGACTACAGTGTAGCCGAGCAAGTTATGCCACTCAGTGTGCCGACCACTCTATTTTATCTTAATTCATTTTTATTCTTCCTTTTGAATATAACTTGTGAAATATAATTTATTTAAGCCATTTATCAAAATTATAATTTATTTGAGGTTCCGAGAATTTTAAAGAAAATCCGGCAGAATACCGGCTAAAAATGGAGAAAACCGTTCTTCGGAACCTGTGAAAAACACTTCCTATATTCATATTCAATCATCTCATCACTCTCAAACTTCAATATCAAAATCTCAACATTTTTCACCATTCATTTCTCAATCATTTATCTCATGTGATAATCATGTACAAGTCACAGTTATGTATTCACTTTTCCTTTCACAAACACAATTTTCTTAACAATTCCTCTATTTGTCATTCATTCATTTCACATCATCATTAGACTCAAATCATAAATAAATTCTCACATGTGATTTATAATCATAAATTACAAGTACTTACATTAATACAAAATTATATTACATTTGTTTCAAATACACATGATAAAATAAGAGTTTAATTACAAAATTTACAAAAATCTCGAAATACAAAATGGGACCTAGTGTCCTACCAATGCAATGTGGATGGTGAGGTGACACGGACACTATGCAAGCGTGAAGCGCCTTACCGAATCGTGGTCTCTGGGCCTCTGTCCAAATCTTGAGTACCTACAGCGTTGCAAAGCGACGCTAAGCATAAAGCTTAGTGGTGCCAATAATACAAGAAAATATAATATGCAAATAAAAATAATAATTTCCTTGCTATTGTGTTCATAAGAAATGAATAATTATTAACTTATTGTTTAGTCGAGGGCTAATCATGTTTTATGATATTAACTTCTTCATGCATTTCGTTAATTATTTTCTTCATGATCTTGAGCTTCTTTGTATTTTTGTAATCATTCCTGATACTTAATTTTCGTATTTTCTTTAATAATCAGTTCAATCACAGTTATACTTTTCCATGCCCAAGTAACCTATCTTTGGACGATCGATCGGATAACGGTCGTTGCTGGACACCGCGGTGCCTCGGGCTGTCATACCATGGGACGCAGAACGTCAACCATGTATGCAGTCAGTATGGCTAAAAAGCCATGATATCACATAATCGAGCATAAAAGCCATGCATACGGGCATAAAAGCCATGAATACGGGCATAAAGCCATGAATACAGGCATAAAGCCTTTCGAAGTACTGCTAAAACAATACCCTATTGGCATGCCAAACTATCCAAACCAATCTTGTTAGGTATACTAGGGCATTTGATACTTTAAAATTCTTCAATCTTTGAATTTCAACTTTTGGTGTCACTATTCATTTCATTGGTCAACAAAAAAGTTGACTTTTGCATAGAAAATATGTACATTGACTTTGGCACTTCAAACATACCACATTTTTCATTTAAAACTTGTTGGCATTAAGCATTTTGTTTGAGGAAGCATGAGAAATGAAGCACTTCCTCTTGGCTGCCAAACACTTCCTCTAGGTCCAAGGATTCATTTTAGTGTTGGGATCTTGAGGAAATATGGTGAGGAAGCATGAGAAATGAAGCTTTTGTTTGAAAATCAATGGACGGAGAAGAGGGAGAGATTCACGTCTTGAGGAAGAAGAAGAAGAAGAGCAGCTGGTTTTTAATTCCTTTGGCCTTCATTTTGTCTCTTTTATTAGTTAGTCACTTGGTTGTTTGAATGCAATTGGTTATAGTTCTTAATGACATCATCAAGATGTCATAAATGAGCCTTTCTTTGATTTTTCTTTTCTTTTCATCACTACTCAATTTCAATTTAATTTTTAGTAATATTTATTCATATTTTAGATCATAATAATTATTTACTCAACTGGACAAGTCGGCCAAAAATCACCTCTGAAGGCGAAATAACCAAAATGCCCTCCGTTTGGCTTAACGGGTCAAAATTGTCTGTACCGATTGAAAAATTTTTCTAAATATTTTCTTGGCATTCTAATGCCATAGGAACCTCAATGACCCTTCTCTGGAGTCCCAAAAATTATTTTATGAATTTTTCCCCGGGTCTAGGGCTCCTCGTTGTGAGAACCTTAACTTCCCTCTCGTTACCCATCGCTTGGGCACCGGCTCATTTGACTTAGTTGTATTTCATTTCTAAAATTTTTACTAAATTTCTCTTATTAATATTTGAGTTAATTATGGTTCCTGACTTTAGTTTAAATATTTTTCCAGACGTTCTAGCTGTCCGGACCGACACCGGTCACCGGAATAGTAGAATGTACAGAGTTGCTACCGGGAGGATGTTACAGCTGGGGCTTCTCGTTGGGCCTCAGCCTCGACAGATTGCTCTACGGAATGATCTCCCTCTTCCATTCTATTTTCCAAAATTTCTACTTCCTGAGATCAAACACAAGGAGGTTGACCTCCATTAATGCATATTCATGATGTAAATATGTCATATGTATCAATTTAAGACACTTGAGCAGTTATACTTAGCAAAGGAAATATGTACATGCACAATAAAAATTCATTTCAAAATCGTGCTCTGATACCACTAAAACATGTCATACCTTACCCCACTGTAAGGCATAACATGATCCCGTAGTATACCTAATGACATACCGAACTTCACCTATCGATAACCCATTAAGTACACTATAAGGAATTTTAAAACCATTTTCTTACTTTTTGAAAGTGGTGAGCATTTTTTTGTAGGAACTAAAAACATTTAATTGCAATTGAAAAGCTATGTAAAATTTTTTACCAATTTTATTTTTTCGCAAATTCTGGAAAAATTTCGGCAAAGTGCCGATAGTAATTGAGAAAAAACAAAAATTTACCTGTGGAAAAACACTTCCAATAATAGCACTTCATCAAATCTCAACCACCAAATCACTCAATCAACACAAATCCATCCAATCTCCACAATTCATAACATTTTCAAAACAGTCAAATAAATTCATTCCCATTGCATTCCAAAATATTTGATTACATTCACAAATTAGTTCACAGACATAAAAACCCAAAAGACAATATGATTACATATTAACTGTACAACTGCTCAGTTAAAAAAGTACATATGACTACAAAATTATTTACATCAAGAAATTACAAAGGTATAATCAAATACCCGTATAAAAGTCTCTAGGTAGTCCCCACAATCAGCAGCTCACTCTGCTGCTTTTTCCTTGTCTCTATCTGCGACAGCAAAAGAAGCTATCTCTAAGTATAAAAATACTCAGTAGTGCACAATAAAATATAAAATGCATAATATAAAACATTTGTTATCAATTCATAGTTCAAATATTTCACAATCACATTTCACAATTTTTCAAATCACATTTATAACAAATCACAAATTTCAAAGCTTAATATAACACAAATTTGATCAAACAATTTAATAAATACAGTGTTGCCAATCAATAACACAACTTAGGCCATGACACAAAATTTCCAAACATGCCGTGTTGTACACCATGACAAGGCAATTTCACCCCACTAATCGAAATCAATGAGGGAGGTGGCTAGCTAGCTAATGAGTACTCATCCAAACTTACATCAGACTGGCAAGCCAGAGAGGGAGGAAAATGATCAACTATCAAACTCAACCCCACAAGTGGAGGAGGAACATAGTAAGGGACTGCCATGCCAAGTGTGAATCAAAAACAATTTCAAAATCATATTATTCAACATTTCATGCAAAACATTAATAAATTTTCATTTCAAATTTCCATTTACAAAGTAGGCAACACAACATTTCTCAAAGCATTGTTTAGCATAAATTGCTCCAAAATGCATTCAAATAAATTTTCTAATAGTAAATCGAAAGTGAAAAGTTATTATGCACAAACCTGATGTGAGTTGCCTCTAGGACTTGACTCAATTTGCCTTATCCTTTTCCAGGTCTTTTTTAGCTGAAACACACAATTTAAAGTGTTTCAGTATCTTATCTCATAACAAATCCAATAATTTGTTTGTATATATACTCAATTCTAGCCCCAATATGCTTAAACTAACGTTCTTGGAAATTTTCATTTCGGGGTTGCTATTTATGTCAATATGTTGACTTTCTTATGCTTTATAGGTATAAGAAATCCAATTATACCCACATACCACATTTTGGGTGCCTAATTTGTTGGTTTTGATTGTTTCTTCAAATTTTAGGTCTCTTAGGTACAATTTCAAAATTTTCAGATTTGATGTCCTATTTTGTACTGTTCCATTGATCATGTTGTTGTGGGAATTTTGCAAAGTGTTCTTCATAAAACTTGTTCCTTATTGTCTTAACTTTACTTCCCTTTTTGAATCACTCCATTTGGAGTTTTGTAGCCCAAGATATGGCTATTTGAACATGGCTGGCCAGATTGATCTACCCATAATTTCTAGGCACCTAATTTAGTTTTGGCAGTTTTGGACCACTAACTTTAGGTGGCAAAATAACTTAGATATGGGCAGAATTTGGGTTAGTGTTCTTCATGAAAGTTGTAGTGCTATGTCATACCTTTCCAATTCCATAAAAATCAGGTCATTTGGACCTATATAGCCCAAGTTATGGCCAAATGAACATATACTTCATTTGGTCATTTTGGTACAGTGGTAGTGCACTACACCCGAGTTTAACCTAATTGTTCACTATGTTATGTTCATTTTCTGGGCATGATTCCCAAATGAAAAATGTGTCATTATGTGTCTATTTTCATTCCCAATTGGCCTCCCACCAATTGGATTACTAAATTTTTAGTTTTAGTCCCTGAAAGGGACCTAGGTCAAGCTGCCAGAATATGAACACTAACCAATCCGAATTGTAATTTGGTTCTATCAATTCACACACACCACAAATGGTATGATTTGATCATTTCTAGCCCTCATTAAGATTATTTGCATCCAGTGACCATTTTTTACAATTTTTCTCCCAAACCTTAAGTGCCAAGAACCCTAATTACATAAATTTAATATCTAATTAAATCAAAATATATATCCATGGTCTACATACATAATTCAACCTAAACAATCATTCAAATGCATCAAATTCATTCAATTCCAACTCCACCTTTGGCTGGCCAACATCCCAATCAATCCCCCATAGGTGTTTTCTTTTGATTTTTAAGTTGAGTTCTAGGTTAATTGAGCTAAACACACAAATAATAAACTAAAATTTTTAACTTAAATTACTAACCTCCACTTGACTTTCAATTCTTCACTTTCTTCCTTTTCTTCTTTTCTTTCCTTCTTCTAAGGCCTCCTCAAGTGAAGATAACAAGTTTTTACGGATTAATTTTGGGGAATTTAGGGTTTTGTTGGGTGAAATCAAGCTTGTATTCAAGCTTTAATGGAGGTGGAAATGGAAAGAGCTAGAGAGGTGAGGAAGAAGGCTACGGCACTTGAAGAAGACCAAGTAAAAAAAATTGATTTTCATTTTATTTTAATTGTCTTTTAAGTTATAATTATCCCCTAATATCAAATTTTAAAATTTAGAAATTATTGCATCATGCATGAGTTAAGATGATGATGTGATAATCCACTTTTTTCTTTTCTTTCTCTATTTTCTCCATTTTTCTATTCCTCTTTAATTTAATTCTCTATTCCAAATTTTTTATTTCTTTGATTTTATTGAATAGTTAGGTCAGGAGTCAGCTCTAGGGGTGAATTGACCAAATTGCCCCTCGCCGGTCTGATTCGGTTTACAAGTTATTCGATATTTCTTCCGGATCTCTGACCTAATTATTTGACCTACTTAAAAATTCTTTTCTGTGATTTTCTCTTTTCCACTGTGTTTGCAATAGTCCTTAGGACCGCGGCGTCACATTTTCCCGTTCAAAATTTGGGTTTGGACAGACTTCGCAGTCACTTCCCGGTAAAGTCACCCATCGCTATGACCCTCGACTCATTTAACTTTTTATGCTTTGTTTTTCTTATTTATACTTTTCCATCTGGTAATCATTATTTATTTTTTATCAGGGCTTTTCTATATTTGAGCTATCCAGGTACCCTTAGTTGACAACTCCAGCTGTAACCCTTCTCCAATTAGTTAGTGCAACTCCTTCAGCATTAGCTACCTTTCTATGAATATATGAGCCAAACTGCCAAATGATTTTTGCTTGAAGGTATCTGTAACAATATTTGCCTTTCCGAGATGGTACTGGATGGTATAATCATAACCACTGAGCAGTTTTACCCATCTCCTTTATTTGAGATTTAGCTCTTTCTGGTTGAAGATAAATTAGAGATTCTTGTAATTTGTGAAAATTTCACATTTAGCCCCATAAAGATAGTGTCTCCACATCTTTAGGGCAAAGACTATGACCACCTTCTCTAAGTCATGAGTGGGATAATTAGCTTCATACTTCTTCAACTACCTTGAACCATGACGTTCTGCATAAGAACAAGTCCCAAACCCACTCTGGAAACATCATTGTAAATGATCAAATCTTCATTGCCTGAAGGCAAAGCTAGCACCGGTGCCGATATCAAACATTCCTTAAGCTTCTGGAAGCTCTCCTCACACTAGTCACTCCATTCAAACTTCTTATTCTTTTGAGTTAACCTAGTCATTGGAGCAACTATCTTAGAGAAATCAGACACAAATCTCCTATAATAGCCCGCTAAACCTAGGAAACTCTTAATCTCTATCACTGTAGTTGACTTTAGCTAATCTGCTACTGCTTTAACCTTCTTGGAATCCACTTTAATTCCCATCTCTGACACTACATTTCCTAAGAGAGATATGTTATTCAACCAAAACTCACACTTAGAAAACTTTGCATATAACTAATGCTCCCTTAATGTCTAAAGAACCATTCTTAGATGTTTTGCATGTTCTTTAGGGCTTCTGGAATACACTAATATGTCATTAGTAAAGATGATCACAAAGTGATCCAAATAAGGTTTAAATACCTTATTCATGAGATCCATAAATGCAACTAAGGCATTAATTAACCCGAACAGCATCACAAGAAACTCATAATGCCCATACCTAGTCCCAAAAGCAGTCTTCAGAATATCTACCTCATTGATCCTCAACTGGTGATATCCAGACCTTAAGTCTATCTTAAAGAAACAACTAGCTCCTATTAACTAATCAAATAAGTTATCAATACAGGGTAAAGGGTACTTGCACTTGGTGATCACTTTATTCAATTGTTTATAGTCTATGTGCAACACCTCTATGTTCGGTAATGCGTTCTACTGCTCTGGTGACCAGTGTTTGTCCGGACAGCTAGAATGCCTAGAACTATATTTAAATATTAGTGAGGAGACATAGAATAATGAAATACAAGAAAAGAAAAGACAAGAAAAACAAAGGAAAAATAATAGCAATGAAATGTAACCAAGTTAAACGAGCTGAGAACCATAGCGATGGGTGACCGCACCGGGAAGTTGCGGCGTGGATCGTTGACTATCCCTGGACCGCGGCGAACCCTAGAAAATATTTTTAGGACTTAAATAAACTTCTATTGAAGTATAAATATCATTAGAAAGATCAAAGAAAAATTAATTAATTAGTATAAAGAAAAACGAGAAATCGAGAAAATGACAAAACTCGGTGTTACCAAAAAATCGGAAATGCAACCCGAACAGGGGCATTGTGGTCATTTGACACCCCGAGTTGTCTTTCGACCTAAATTTCCATTAAAAATAAATGATATTACACTTGAAAATGTCATGAAAAATTAAAATAGTGGTACAAAATCTAAATAGCAAAAGATAGAAGGAAAATGTGCAAATTATGGAAGTTTAACATAAAAAAATGCTTTTAATTCTATTAGTGCTCCACTAACTCCACTAAAGTGGACCATTAAACATATTGTGGACAGCAGATCACTCATCTTCTTCAACCTCACTCACCTTGCCGAATTGAAGAAAAAACTCTCAAAACCTCCATGGATGGCCAACCATGCAAGCTTCACTCTCCCATCTTCAAGCCATGATCCTTGCATTTTCCTTTACTAAAGTTGTTCTACACAACTTGGGCAGTAGATAGGCAGCAAGAAAATTAAGTTTTGGTGAGGTTTTGAAGAATTTCAAAAGTGGCAAGTATGTATTTTTAATTCTTGTTTCATTAAACTTTGAATGGGTGTTGTGGGTAGTTGATTTGTGGAAGGATTTTTAAAGTTTGATGAGTTAATGGGGAGGTACATTTTGGCAGCCATGAAACTTCAATAAGAACAGTTTATTCTTGCATGTAAATAATAGTTTGAATGATGATTGAAATGTTTAATTGTATTAAAGTTGAATCCCATGTGTAAGGTTTGAATTGTAGGCTTGAAAAGTGAAAGTGGAAATTGATGGGTATGTGTAAACTTGTGACAGCCTTATGAAGAAGATCAAAATGTGTTGTTTCATGGTTTGGTTTATGGAATTATATTGTTGAATTATGTTGTTATGGATGGCAGCATGTATGTGTGTATTAAGGTTTGAATTTGGACATGTAAATGAGGTGCATTCATGTGTTTAATTGTTGTAATTGGACTTGGAAAAATTCTGGGTTATAGCGTGCATATTGAGAATGGTTATAAGCTGCCAAAATGACAAAAAATGTGTTGTGAAATGTGTTAATGGTAAGGTACAAAACAAAAATGACATGGAAGAGTTAACTTGGTAAGCATAGGATGTGTAATTGATGAGTGATGAACAATGTGTAATAGGGCAGTGTATGTTTTGGCTTAGAACCTTAAGTGTGTGGCTCTAATTGGTATGAGACCAATTGGAGGTGAAACTAGGCACAAAATGTGCCAACTTTCATGAAGGAAGCTTACCAAAATTCTGCTTAGAATGTGACATGAAAAATGACCAAATCCGGATTAGTGCTTTGAAAACTTGAAAATTGACCATTTGGGCAGCAGTTAGTATTTTGTCCATAACTCACTCAAAACAGGTCCAATTAACCTGAAATTTTTACCATGAATAGTTGAGACATATATCTATAATTCTTATGAAGACACCTAAGCTCAGAAATGACCATAACCAAGCCAAATAACTTGGACAAGGTCAGGTCCAAAAACTAGCCGAACAAAAAGTGACCTAAAAATGACATAAAGCTACCATTTTGGTATATTCTGTCCAGCATTGGTAGATTGATCATAACTTGGTCTACACTGCTCAGAATGACCTGAAATTTTGCCCCGCGTGGAATAAGACATAGACCTACAAGTTTGTAGTTTGGACCGAAACCCGAAAATCGAGGAAACTAGGTCATCCGGATAGGTCAAATTAGTATACCGAAATTTAGCAAATTGCAATAAAATGCAATATACTTGAAAATGAATTTGGTAACATGTACCAACACTAAAAGGCTATTAAATGTGACATATTAGTAACATTAGAATTGACTCACTTAGAGTGCATCAAGGGTCAATATTATAGGTTGACTAATGAAATAAATTGAAGGGAATAGTACCAAGAAAATTTAAATATTGGATTTTATTGTTAGAAACAAATTCATTGAGTATTGAAACACTTTAAATTGTGTGTTTCAGTTGAAAAGGATATTGAGAAGCATAAGGAACACTGAGTCAGGGCCAAGAGGCATATATCAGAGGTTTGTGCATAATAGTTATTTCTTTTAAATTTTTCAATTGAAATAAATTATGATTATTTGTATGTTATTGTTTTAAATTGTGTTTGTGCACAATAATTTTGATTTCTTATTTTCTACTTAAAAATTTATTGGACCATTATAGTTTTAAATTGTGTCTGTACACAATACTTTTTATATTCACTGCTTTTACTAGAAAATTTATTTGGAGAAATGAGTTATGAATAATTTTTTATTGTTTTGGCTTTGAGAATCTTATTTGGAAATTATTGTGTTGCCTACTTTGCAAATGGAAATTTTGAGATAAAATGTGATTTGGGAATTGTATAAAATATTGTGATTTAGAATTGTTTTGATTCACACTTGGCATGACACTGTTATTATATTCCTCCCTCTTTGACTTATCAGTCTGGGGTGAGTGTCACACCCTACCCCTCTGTAAGGCATAACATGATCCCGTAGTATACCTAATGAATTACCAACTTCGTCTACTGATAACCCATTAAATAACTACAAGGAATTTTAAAACTTTTCTTACTTCTTTTTACAGTGTTGAGCACAATTTACAGGTGTTAAAAACCTTTTTGAACTAGAACAGCTAACACATTTGGACTATTAGTGACTTCGGTAAAATTTTGGCAGAGTGCCATCTATATTTTGGATAAAACAGTTCTTCAGAAAACCTGTAAAAACACTTCAATATAATTCTCAATCTCAACTCAAATCCATAATAGTTTTTCAAAGACTGAGATAAAAGAAATACAGTACAAATTTTACAAGCCAAAATAACTCATAATTTATTTTACAACTTCAATGTACAATTTTAATTTACAACTGCTCAAAACCAAAAACAATATATACATACAGTGAACATACATTACAGTACAAAATGTAAAATGTGGTATACTCAATATACCCGATGATCCCTCGCTGGATGCACTAGCACTAGTCTCGCCTCTATCCGTCTGCCTACTGCGACAAGAATGAAAGCTATCATTTGAGACAATGTCTCAGTGGTGCACAACATTAACCAAGTACAACTTTAAATCACAATTCATAAATCATATAAATGATGGATACGTAAAACCATAGTTAAATTCAAGACAATGAATGTCATAAGGAATTTAACACAATATCACAATAAATCTCAGTAATCAAAACATAGTTAAATTCAAAAGACAGTGAATGTCAATAAGAATTTAAACTCCATTTCACCAATTATCAAGGCTCATAATAACACAATTTAGTCAAATAATTTAAAAATACAGTGTTGCCAATTCATACACAACTTAAGCCATGACACAATTTTCCGATCAATGCCGCGTTGTATTCCACGATAAAGCAATCACAACCCCACTAATCGAAATCAATGAGGAAGAAAGCTAGCTATATAATGAGTACTCATCCGATCTACAACCTCAACTGGTAAACCAGAGAGGGAGAAAAATAAACGATCACAACCCCATAAATGGAGAAGGAAAATAAACGATCACAACCCCATAAATGGAGAAGGAATGATGTGATACTGTCATACTAAGTGTGAACACAAAATCAATTCCAAACATTTTATTCAAATGATTCATAAGAATCCAATAAATTTCCAAAGTTATAATTTCATTCACAAAATGGCGACACAATTCATAATTAACTTCAATTTTCACAAATCACACTAAATCAATTTTTCCACAGTTTCAAACCATTTACAATGCTTTTTCAAGCAATAAGTATCCATTCAAACACATTTCCATAATTGAAAACAATAATATACAAATAGTCATAATTTATTTCAATTGAAAAATTCAAAAGAAATAATTGTTGTGCACAAACCTCTGATAACTGTCTCTTGGCCTTGACTCAGTGTTTCCTTCCCTTTCCCTGAGTCTTTGCTAACTGAGAAACACAATTTGAAGTGTTTCAGTACTCATTTAAACTGTCTCTAATGATAATGCTTGATAATTAATTCACTGAATTCTATTATTTGCTTAGTCAACCTAATATGTCGTCCCTCGATGCGTTCTAGGTAATTTGGGTTTTAATGTTACTAATATGTCACATTCAATAGTCTTTTAGGGTTAGTACATGTTACCAAATTCATTTCCCTGTATATTGCGTTTTATTGCAACTTGCTGGATTCCGGGATACTAGTTTGACCTAGCCGGACGACCTAGTTCCCTCAGTTTTCGGGTTTCGATACAAACTTGTAGATCTATGTCTTATTGCACGCGGGGTAAAATTTCAGGTCATTCTGAGTTATGTAGACCAAGTTATGGTCATTTTACTATTGCTGGTCAAAATGCATCAAGATTGGTCACTTTAGGTCATTTTAGGTCAATTTTGGTTCGGCCAGTTTTTGGACCTGAACTTGTGCAAGCTGTTTGACTTGCTTATGGTCATTTCTGGGCTTTGGTGTCTTCATAAGACTTGTAGATATGGCTCTTAACTATTCATGGTCAAAATTTCAGGTCAATTGGACCTGTTTTGAGTGAGTTATGGCCTAAATACTAACTGCTGCCCAATTGGTAAATTTTCAGGCCTTAATTGCACTAATCCGAATTTGGTCACTTTTCAAGTTACCTTACAAGCAGAATTTTAGCAAGCTTCCTTCATGAAAGTTGGCACATTTTGTGCCTAGTTTCACCTCCAATTGGTCTCATACAAATTGGAGCTACACACTTAAGGTTCTAAGCCCAAGACACAAACTGCCCTATTGCATTTTCTTCATTTCTCATCAAAGGTCACTTTTAGCATTGCCAAACTCCACATTCATGTCAACTTTGGTTTTTACCATAACCTAAATATATTTTACCACATATTTTTGATCATTTTGGCAGCTTACAATCACATTCAACATACACCATAAAGTGCAAAATTTGTCAAACTCAATTACAACAATTTAATCACCTATTCATGCTCATTTACATGCCCAACCTCACACCATCACACATATACCCAAGCTGCCCTAACAACTATCACAATTCAACATTAATATTCCATCATCCAAACATGAAATAATATCCTTATGGTTCACCAAACCAGGCTGCCGATTCATGCATTTACATTCCATTAATTTCCAAGCTTCAAATTTCAAATACACATTCACATATACTAAGTATACATCACCCAATAATTTCCTACACACCTAAACATTTAATCAATCATTTAATCTACCATTTACAAGCAAAAATAAACTGTCTTCAAGGACTTTCCATGGCTACCAAAAGTACACATCCCCCTTTAAACATCAAACCTCAAAAATCTCTCCATAAATCAAATACCCATAACATCCTTACAAACTTTAATAAAACAATAATCAAAAACACAAACTTACCTATTGATGAGGCTTGTTAAATCTTCACCAAACTCCCTTGAATTTAGTATCTACTTCTTCCTTGTGAGGTGGGGATCAAAATTAATTAAGACAAGTAAAGAAAATTCAGCTTGAAAATGGGTGAAGTGAGCCATGCATTTGGGCGGCCATGGGAGGGTTTTGAAGTTCTTGAATTCGGCAATGGTGAGTAAATGAAGAACATGAAGGTGTTAGTAGAAATACACCTACCCACATAAAGATTAATTTAACCCCATAGTGCTCCACTCACCAATACTTAATTATATCATAAGTTAAAAGTGTTAATTACCCAAATTATACCCCATTTTTGCTATTTACATTAGGTACCACTAAATTAATTTTTCATTATATTTTCCAAGTGTAATATCATGTATTTTTAATGGACATTCAGGTCAAAAGACAACTTGAGGTGTCAAATGACCACAATGCCCCTGTTTGGGTTGCATTCCCGATTTTTCGGTAACACCGGGTTTTGTCCGTTTTTCGATTTCTCACTTTTCTTTGTACTAATTAATTAATTTTTCTTTGATATTTCTAATGGTATTTGTACTTCAATAAACATTTATCTAAGTCCTAAAAATATTTTCCAGGGTTCCCCGTGGTCCAGGGCTAGTCAACGGTCCACGCCGTGACTTCCCGGTGCGGTCACCCATCGCTAGGGTTCTCGGCTCGCTTAACTTGGTTGCATATCTTTACTATTATTTTTCCTTTATTTTTCTTGTATTTTCTTTTCTTGTATTTCATTATTTTATGTCTCCTCACTCATATCGAAGTGTAGTTCTAGGCATCCTAGCTGTCCGGACAACACTGGTCACTGGAACAGTAGAACGCACTACCGAACATAGGGGTGTTATAGTGAGTGTGATTATGTTCCTCCCTCTTTGACTTGCCAGTCTGAGGTGAGTGTGGGTGAGTACTCATTATTTAGCTAGCTTCCTCCCTCATTGATTTCGATTATTGGGGTAAGTGTGTCTTGTCGTGGTGCACAACACGACATGTGCGGAAAAATTGTGTCATTACCTAAATTGTGTTATTGATTGGCAACACTGTATAATTCAGTTATTTGATCAAATGGTGTTAGTGATTGGCAACACTTTATTATTCAGTTATTTGATCAAATGGTGTTATTGATTGGCAAAACTGTATTATTCAGTTATTTGATCAAATGGTGTTATTGATTGGCAAAACTGTATTATTCAGTTATTTGATCAAATGGTGTTATTGATTGGCAAAACTGTGTTATTGAATTGTTTGATCAAATTTGTGTTATATGAACTTTGTAAATTGTGAAATGGAATTGTGAATTATTTGATTTGTGAATTGTCAATAAAAGATTTATATATCGCATTTCAAATTGTTATTGTGCACCACTGAGTAAATTTTACTCAGCGATAGCTTTTCATTGCTGTCGCAGGTAGACAGACTGACAGGGTAGCAGACTAGGCTACTAATGCAGTGTTGAGAGTCCATCGGGTATATTGAGTATACCATATTTTGTATTTTGTATTGTAATGTATGTTCACTATATGTATATAGTGTTCTTGGCTTTGAGCAGTTGTAAATTAAAATTATACATTAAAGTTGTAAAATAAATTTGTAAATTATTTTGGTTTGTAAATATTGTGATATATTTCTTTTATCTCAGCTTTTGAAAATACTGGAAAATTATTGTGGATTGAGTAGACAAATGTTGAGAAACTTATTGTGTTGATTTGGATGTTGGAGTTTGAGATTAAGAAATATATTTGAAGTTCTTTTTACAGGTTTTTGAAGAACTGTTTTATTCAAATCACAGAGGACACTCTGTCAAAATTTTTGCAGAAATTGTTAATTATTCAAATGTGTTAGCTGTTTCACTTCAGTTCAAAAAAAATTTTAACACCTGTAAATAGTGCTCACCACTGTAAAAAGAACTAAGAAAAGTTTTAAAATCTCTTATAGTGTATTTAATGGGTTATCAGGAGACGAAGTTGGTAATTCATTAGGTATACTACGGGATCATGTTATACCTTATGGAGGGGTAGGGTGTGACACTATGCACAGCCTTAGAAATCCATCTTTCTTCTTTATAAACAAAATAGAAACACCCCAAGGAGAGATACTCAGTCTGAACCCTTTATCTACTAACTCTTGTAGCTATTCCTTTAACTCTTTCAACTCTATAGGAGCCATACTACAAGAAGGGATAGATATAGATCCAGAACCTAGCATGAGATCAATCTCGAAATCTATCTCCCTCTCAAGTGGCCAATTAGGTAATTCCTCTGGAAACACATTTGGAAACTCTTTTGCCATAGGAACTAACCTTGGTCCACTTTTGTTCTCCATAACTACTTTTACATGTGCTAAAAACCCTCTACAACCCTTTTTGAGCATCCTTCAAGCTTTCATGGCTGAGATCATACCCTTTATAGATGCTATCTGATCTCCTCAAAACACTACAACTGACCCATCCTGTCCTCTAAACTCTATGATCTTGCTTTTGTAATCCAGGGTAGCATAATTGGTTGAAAGTCAATCCATTCCTATAATGATATCAAAATCTATTAATTTTAGAACTACTAGGTCAGTTGGAAAACACCAATGTTAACTAAAAATTGTGATGCACCTAGATCAATCAAAGCATGCACATTGAAACTTCTTATACAAATGTCACCTGACACCACAGTGTTAGAGGTATTGGCTTTCTATTATGTCATGGTGAAGATTTGAGTCAGTGCCGTTGAATCCCTCCCTTATGAACCTGTTGTGGAGAATGAAGAACCTCGTCTTCTACCTTGTCCCCTTCCTAATGAGGGACTCATAGAAGTCTATCGCATTGTTGGTTAGGCCACATTGCTTGACCTTGCTTGTTGAGAAGCCACCCTTTCCATATTAGGACACTCCCTAGACATGTGTCCCTCCTGTCCACATATGTTAAGGTTTTAAACCTGCAAGGTCTTCAATGAAGTTTCCCATATCTAACACAACCAGAAATATCCGAACCTGAACTAGATCTGCTTCCCATCCTAAGGCCTGACTTGATTCTATTTTAGAACTTATTATTCTTTTATTTCTTACTAAACTTCCCCCCCCCCCCCCTTTTCCTTATTAGTCTCGAATGAAGATATAGTCTTGGTCAAGTGACTGAACCTCCCTACATCTGCAACTTTTGGAATTGCGAACTATTCAGCCTTTGTACTTTTTAGATCCAGACTCCCCTCAGTGATACCCCCATTCCATCTTCTTTGCAGCATCTATTATTGAATGGAAGTTGTGGGTTTCTATCACTGAAATCAATAAGGAGTATGTGGAGTGTAACCTCTGGGTGTACCTTTTTGCTTTCTTCTTATCAATATCATACTCTTGCCCCACATATTGCGGGAGATCCACAAACTTATATATATACTCATTCACATTCATACTAGCTTTCTGTCTTAACTACTCAAACTCTACCACCTTTAACTCTTTAGAGGTTTCTGGGAAGGCCCAGTTAGTAAATTTCTCAATGAACTGAGACTAGGTTATGCTATCAACCTTATCAGTAATATAGGTCTTATACTATTCCTTTGCCTTTTTACATGTTAGGGTAAAGCCAGCCATCTGAATGGCCCTACTGTAACTAGCGTCTAATTCATCGAGTATCATTTTAACTGCCTTAATGTACTTGAAAGGATCATCTCCTTCCTTATACTTGGGTGCATCTAGCTTTAAGTAGTTCATCATCTTTGCTTTACCTCTACTACTTGTCCTAGTCTCTTGTGTAGGAACTGTAGGGGTTACAAGGGGCAGTGGTGGTACGTCCTTTCTTGTAACTCCCTCCATAGGATTTTGAGTTCTCATGGTGGTTAAAGAACTTTAGGGGTGTTGTTGTAGAGGGTACATGGGATATGGGTTGAATGGTGGGTAGGGGCATGAAAGGAGGATATTGGGGATAGCTCGTAAACTCAGGGTTTCCAAAACTTCACTGTTGAGGATGTTGATACCCAAACCCAAACTTTGGTCCTAACAGCGGAGGAGATACAAACTCTGACTTAACTCCTCTTTCTATAAAACTCTCTTCTCCTACTTTTCCCATGCCCGAAGGCTTGGGGTTCTCATGCTGTTGTGAAAAGCAAGGAGAACTCCTTTATGCATCTACCAATATATTTGGTGCACTTACAATCTCCCTACTAACTTCAAAGGACCTTTAGGGCCTCTCAAAGATTCTCCCCTTCTACTTTTGCTTGCTCTTTCCTTGGTAACAGGGTTGGAAGGTAATACTCCATTACCCTTATTCTCAGGTGGAGCACTGAAAGCAAATAAGAAGTGTTGAGCACACAAAAAGTTCATGTGGATTCACATGAACACTAAAGTACACAAAAAGTTCATGTGGATTCATATGAACACACATCATATCATCAAACAAAGCATACATATAACATACAACAAGTAGCAAATAGGGACTTAACCCTACCGGACATATATTTCTCTAACTATGCTAGTGAACATACTTCCTTTTCATGCTTATCCTATCCCTTTACTAGCATCTACTGTCACACCCTCCTCATAAGATGTAACATGCTCCCATAGTACACCTAATGAATCACCGTACTTTGCCTACTGGTAACCCATTAAATATAATACAAGGGATTTTAAAACAATTTTCGTTCATTTTTAAATTGGTGGGTAAAATTTTGTTCAGATTTTAAAAACCTTTATTTAAAGTCCAAACATAAATCTAATTTTTAGATATTTAAAATCTCCACAATTTTTACAAAAATTTCGGTAGAATGCCGTCTGTATTTTGAGAAAACAGTTCTTCAAAACCTGAAAATAAAGATACTCCCAATATTTTTCTCAATCACAACTCCATTATTCAATCTCATTTTACAAATCAACACAAGCAACTCAATACGCAGTTTAAATTAAATCAAACATTAAAACCTCTCATTAAGGTAACAAAATTAATATTTACATTCATGGGATCATTAAAAATTTAATAGTGCAAAACTTTATAAATACATAAAATCTCAAGCTAACCTTACAATAATTTGTATTTAATTACAATCCAAAAATACATTATAAAAGAGTTGGTACAACTGCTCAAAGGAAATTTCATACATATAATTACAGAATTACATCAAAATCTAAAGTACAAGGGTATACCTATGATATACCCGAAGATAGTCTCACTATGTCTTTTCAAAAATCTTGCTCAGCTGCTTTATTATTCCTTTCACTTGTAACAGCATACAAAGCTATCACTGAGTGGTGAACTCAGTGGTGCACAGACTAATAATTTAAAACTTAATACAAGTTATGCTTGACAATTCATAACAAATAAAAATTTAAAATTTCTAAATTCTTTAAAATTCATAACATTCAGAAATCAATATTTTCATTCATGCAAATTATTCATTTGAATAACATTTTGATCAAATAGTAATTATTCATCTACATTTCTTTTAAATCTCGAAAAAATATAAAAATATTTTGAATCACTGACAAATTATTTATTTCAACCACAATTTATCAAACCATGCATAATTTAAAAGGCGTTGTCAACAATTCACACAGTTGTACCCATGACCCAAAATTCGAATAGATGCCGTGTTGTACACCATGACATTTCAAACTCTCTCAATAACCAAGGCTAAAAGGGAGGAACAAAGACTAGATAGTATATATGAGTACTCATTCAAACTTTTCCCCAACTGGCAAGCTAGAGAGAAAGGAACTCACCCCATCTAGTGGAGGAGATATCTCACTAGACAAGCTAATGAGAATTCACAACATATTTTGCCATGTCAACTGTGGTTTCAAATCATATTCAAAACAATTTCTATTTACAAAGTGTTTACAAATCATTAACATATTGAATCATCATAAATTCATGCTAAAGGTTGACAACACATCAAACTTAAAATTTATAATCCTCAAAACCATGCAATAAATCCTTAAATGCATAAGAAAATTTACATTTAATTTATACAATTTCATTTAACAAATTAAAATCCTCAACACAACAAAATTATAAATCATAAAATAAACTTGTTCAAATCAATTTAGAAGTGAAAAGTAGCAAAATAGTTAGTTGTGCGCAAACCTTATACGAGTAGCCTCTTGGCCTTGACTCGATGTCTCGGGTTCTTTCCTGGTATTCTTTTCTACTGAAACACATAGTTTCACAGTGTTTTAGTATCACTATTTATCATAACTCCAAAAATGAATTCAAATTCACTTATACCTAGCTTTAATATGCTAAACTTAATGTTCTTTAAAATTTGTGTTTTGGGATTACTATTCACGACACTATTTAAGTCAATTTGTTGACTTTCTAATGCTTAATAGGTATGGGAATTTCAATTTTACCCACATACCACATTTTGGTCACCTAATTTGTTAGTTTTGGTTGCTTTTTCAAATTTTAAGTCCTTTAGGCAAAATTGTAAATTTTTAGTTTTAGTGTCCTATTTTGCACTATTCTATTGGTCATGTTGCTGTTAGAATTTAGCTAAGTTTTCTTCATAGAAATTGTTCCTTATTATCTTAACTTTATTTTCCTTTTTGAATTACTCCATTTGGAGTTTTGTAGCTCAAGTTATAGCCATTTGAACATGGCTGGCTAGATTGGTCTAACCCAGATTTTCTGGGCACTAATTTGGTTCTGGCAGTTTTATGTCACTAACTTTGGGTGGCTAAATGACTTGGTTAAGGGCATAATTTAGACTTGTGTTCTTTATGAAAGTTGTAGGGCTATATCTCAGCTTTCTACTGGTAAAATTTCAGGTCATTTTGACCTGCCTAGCCCAAGTTATGGCCAAATGAACAAACACTGTTCATTTGGTCATTTTTGTACAGGTCAGAACACCCAGTTCCAGATTTGGTCAATTTGTTCACTAGGTTTTAGTCACTTTCTGGGCATGATCCCTAAATGAAAAATGTGTCATTTTGTGTCTAGTTTCATTCCCAATTGGTCTCACACCAATTGGGTTTGTCAATTTTTAGTTTTGGTCCCTGAAAAGGACCTTGGTCATTCTGCCTGTAGAATGACCATAAGCAATCCGAATTTAAACCTAATTCTAACACTTCCTACACACCACAATTGGTCATACATGACCATTTTTCAACTTAGGTAAGGTCAAACACATCATTTGGCTAATTCTCACATTTTTCCTCCTAAAACCCTAGGTGCCAAAGCCCTAATTTTCATGCTTAGCTCAATTCATGCAATTTAAACATACAAATCACCTATACAACATTAATTCACCAAGATTTCATGTTTAACCTAACTAAACACCATCAAACTCTAGGGTACCATGGTTGATGAAATTTCTATTTGGTCCCTCATAATAGTTTTCTTTTAATTTTAAGTATATTTCTAAGTTAATTGAACTAAGAACATAAACATTTAACTAAAATATTCAAGTTTAGATTACTAACCTCAAACTTTGACTTCCAAATTTTCAAAATCTTCAATTCCTTCCTTTTCTTTGTCCTCCAATCTTCTTTTCTACTTGAGTTAGCAAGGTTTTATGAAGAAATTTAGGAGAAATTAGAGGTATGTGCATAGAAATCAAGCTTGAAACCAAGCTTTAATGGTGGAATACATGGAGAGAGAAGGGAGTTCATGGCAAGAAGAAAAAGAAAGGGAAAAAAATGAAATTTCTTTCAATTTTTACTATTTTTATGTCTATTTTCACTTAATTGACTTGGTCAATATTTGTAGGAAAAAAACAAAATTATTTATGATGTCATAATAGTGATGTAAGGTGATGTAATAAACTTTTTCCTTTTTCTTTCTTTTTTCTTTTTTTTTTCTTTTCTCTTTTTTTTTTGTTTTTATGTAATTATTTGGCTATTTGACTTGGTCAAAAAGGTTAGAAAATTAAAATTAATTTTGACATCATATATAATGTCATCATCATGATGTAATAAGTCCCATTTTTATTCTTTTTCTTTTTCTTTAATTTTTCAATTAATTTAATTTTCGATTCCAAAATTTTTATTTTCT
The DNA here is from genome assembly GCF_030052815.1 of Hevea brasiliensis. Lineage (NCBI taxonomy): Eukaryota > Viridiplantae > Streptophyta > Magnoliopsida > Malpighiales > Euphorbiaceae > Hevea > Hevea brasiliensis. The sequence continues at coordinate 130,343 of NW_026615319.1, read as the reverse complement.
TCGATTTTATTTGACAGTTAGGTCAGGAGTCAGCTCTAGGGGTGAATTAACCAAATTGCCCCTCGCTGGTTCGATCTAGTTTGCTAGTTATTTGATATTTCTTCTGGATCCCTGACCTAATTATTTGACCTGCTTAAAAATTCTTTTTTGTGATTTTCTCTTCTCCACTGTGTTCGCAATAGTCCTAAGGACCGCGGCGTCACATTTTCCGATTCGAAATTTGAGTTTAGACTGACATTGCAGTCACTTCCCAAGAAAGTCACCCATTGCTGTAACTCCCGGCTCATTTAACCTTTTATGTTCTATTTTTCTTATTTTTACTTTTTCATCTGGTAATCACTATTTATTTTTGATCAGGGCTTTTCTAGGTATCTTAAACATAGTTCTAATCCTCTTAATTGTCCGGATCGATACCGATCACCGGAACAGTAACATATACCAGGCTATACAAATAGGGGTGTTACATCTAGGTCCACTCATCTAACCTAAAGCTTTGATACCAACTTTGTAATGACCCAAGCCGGGGACCATTAGTAGCACTAGAGATTGGATCAACTTAAGGCTGCCAAATCTCATAGCAAGCCTAAAAACCTGGTAAACATACACATATTCCTATAACTTATAATCCAAATATACTCTAAACCATTACACTTTAATTTTCTCATTCATAATTAACATAAAATCGGCTTACAATTTAAACCTTTACATACATAAAATCATTAAAATGTAATTATTTATACATACATATTTACATGAGGAGTTAATTTAGATTTCAAACATACTTAATTGCATCACTTATGTTGAAGATGAAACATCTACTAAAACTTGAATACCAACACAGTAACTATTTCTTTATATATTATATGTCCTCTAAACAAACAACATACATATAAATACTCTACAGCCATTACTGCTACTCAAGCTCTAAAGGACTCTTCTATTTTTGTACTCTTGCATCTGGGGTTAGGGGAATGGGGTGAGCTTACACAAGCTTAGTGAGTAAACTAACCAACATTTATTAATTATCTCATTTCTTTCATACATGTGCAATGCAACATATAATTTCACATCGTAAACATTTCACATCATAAACATTTCACATAGGATGGACTTGTCACCAGTGACTCCTCTAAGCCAATGTGCCTGGCTCATATAGAGGCTCCTTAGGACTTTCACTTAAAATATGACATCTGTCATACACCAGGGGCATCATTAAGATCTCCCTTTGGATTTTATGGATCCATAATATACATACATAACATAGTCATAACCATGGGGAAGTCAGTGGTTCATCCATAATCCATCATGCACCAATAACAATTATGCAATTACGTAACATATTCATGTTCTAGATACATACACCCTAAATAAATATGACATAATGCATGAGGATGATCATAAATTAAATTTTAAAAGTTTACATTTATTAAGGTTACAAGTTATTCACCTCTTGTAGCCTATCAACCACCTACTCGAACAGTAGCTATCCTCAGATCCTTAATATCCCGAGTTCCTCAAGTTTGATCCTATAACATCAGACCCTAAGGGGTTATACAAGGTTCTAAAACTCTATACACATAATAAACATATTATTCTAGACCCTTAGGAATCATGAAACCATGTTTTGGAACCTTGAAAAAGAAGAGAGAAAAAGTTAGGCAGTACTTACTTCGGCTACCGAAGTCTTAGACTTCAGCTGCCGAAGTCTCGAGCTTCGAATGACCCTTTTTGTCTAGTATCAACTGCAGCTGCTAAAGTCTTGGACTTTGATTGTTGAACCTGGAAAATTTCTAGATTTTCCTGTGAAATTGCATGCTTCGACTGCTAAAACTATAGTTTTTGACAGTCGAATCTAGGAATTTCTAGAATTCCCAAGTCGAAAATCTGTAGAATCCTTCTCCCATCAACACCCAAACTCACTCCAAAGTTCCAAAACTTAAACCAAACATGTAAACAATCTTTAAAGCCTCAAACAACTTGAAATCACCCTTACTTTCCACTACATTAACCAAAAACTCAAATCCTAGATTTTCCCCAAACCCAACATAACATATTTAAGGATTCCCTTAAACCCATCAAGGAAAATTAGCCATTCAAGGCCCTTAATATTTAAACATGACTAAAATAAAAAATAAAAATGAAATTTCAACATAAAATCATAAAATTATAACCCTAGCATGCATAAACTTCCCAAATCTCATCTTAAACATAACTTCATACGAAATTGAAGTTATAAAAATCTAATTTCTCATTAACTTATTAAGATCTACCTATTAGATCAAAAAGAAAGGAATGTTACCTTTTCTCTGAGAAAACCAAAGAACCAAAGCTTGAATTTGCTCTTTTAAACTTCAAAATGGAAGAATTCACCTTCAAACTTTGAAAAATGTCAAGGAAATCTCCTCAAAACCTTCCTTGCATGCACCAACAGTTAAGAAAGAGGGAAGAAGAGAAAAACCCAAGTGTTTTGGCAAAAAAAAAAACACGAGCTTTGGTCCCTTTTATACCCTGGTTAGTCGAGGCACTTTCGGCTGTCCAAAGCCATGCTTCTGGCTGCTGAAAGTCATGCTTCCGGCTGCCCAAACAGACAATTGAGTTCCTCACTTCCTTCCTAACTCGAACTTGGGTACTCCTAAGACCTATGCATAGCTAATAACATATATATATATATATATACCTTTTCACATTTTACTGTTACTCCCTTATCAGTAAAGTTCTAATTTTTACTAAAATATTCCGTCAAGGATATATATTTCGACATTAAAAAAATGATAGGTATTACATGTCCAATCTTCATTTCTAATCCAAGCAACATTAAGGTAAACAATCACTTTATTTACCATAAGCATCACATTTATATTGAAAGCTCTATGTGTGTATGCTTTATTTAAGACTAGTTCTTTTTTAATGCTCAGTGATCTTAATAAAATTTTGAATTTTATTTCTAGTCTTTGCCTAATTGCTACCCCATAATAGGCCATTTTAACCATTTTGATTGTTTTGCCTTATAACTTTATCCTAACTTCTATTTCAAAATTGTTGTATCTTTATAATGGGTTTTAGGCAATCATTAGAACACTTAGGGTGATCTCACGGCTATGGCTAAAATCTCTCTTGAGCCTTAATGGGTCCTAATAGGTTGCTTTTAGCCCATTGACTCCTTTTTTACCTTTTGAGCCTTTCTAGCATTAATTTTTTTTTTTTAATCACTGAAGTCCTTTCTTAAATTGGTCAAATATATCTCCAGACACTTGAACTATTTTTTTACCTATCTCACACTTCAACTCAAAAGAAACGTATCACATAAACACAAATTTGCACATGGGCCCGAAAGTGAAGTACATACATATTTGAGTTGGCAAATGTCTGTCAAATGGACAATAAATGTCTAAGTTGGCACCATTTTTTGTTGGGAAACAATTTTGGGTTAAACGAAAAGGGATTTGGTAGGAATAATCCCTAAATCATCTCAACCTCTCAATTTGTTCTTCAAAGAATCTGAGATTCTGCATATCCAGAAGGAACACCTCTCTTTGAAGGCTTCCCTTCACCAAAAGCACCAACATGAATAAACTACATGTGTACTACGTCCAGTGCTACTCCTTCAATTCAACTGCATCACATGCTTCTACTTTGCCAATAGAAACACCTCTCTACCACTCCCATTCTCCGTTCTAAGCTTGCAATGTCCTCGCCATTCCACATCTTTAGTTTTCCAACTCAAAAGTTTAGAACTTGAACCAAAAAGAGTGTTTAGGAGATGAGAAAAGAGAGGGAACGGGGAAAGAAAGAGGAAAGAGAAACAGAGGAGATGGAAAAAGTAAGAGGGAGATAAAATAGAAAGAAGTATCTGTATCACTTTAGTCAAAAATAGAATAAATTACAATCCAAGAATATTCCTATGCCATTGTAGGACTAAAAGAAGAGGAATTTGCAAGCCAATAAAATCATGGCATGTGTTTCTCTATCTCTATTTCTAGGCTAATAGTAAGATGGAAGTGAATAGCTCTTAGATTGAGCTTATATATCAATAAAGGTGCCTTAAGATTACATGTAATCATTAGAGCCTTTTCTATTTTCTATCAAGCTAGGATATAATCAATAAAGATGAAGGGAAAATATGCAACTTTATAGATGGAGTGATGGCTGATGGCTTACAAAAAGAACCCAAGAAGCAGTTTTTCTAGTTTGATATTTCCACAAACTTTAAAGATTTTTCATGTGTGATTTGGAGGATATTATAGCTCTTTAAAGGATAGAAAGGTAAGAATTTCATGAACAAATTCTTAGTTACTTGGAAACAGAGCAAGAATATTCCTGTTATTGCTGTTCCTAAGAGAAGTTATTGTGATTGGGATTTGGGTGAGGAAAGTTAGGATCTTCATCCTTCGCCTTGCACACTCAGTAATGATATGATTGTTGAGGTGAGACACATGATTAAATTAGACCAGCTTTATCTTGCTAAGTGGTTGAAGTGTGCAAATTTGGATCATTTAAACCAGTAAAGAATTTGTATAGCGTGTGAAAGGGAACAATCCATAGAGAAGAGAAATCTATTTAGATTTTTTAAGGTTTTTAGTAGAAAGAGATCTCAAGTTATTGAAATTTATTGTAGTTGCTACTAGAAGAAGTCTACCTATCACAGTGTTGTGATTGAGTCACCTTAACATGCCTGATTGAGTCACCTTAACATGCCTGGCCTCTTTTGCCTCATATATTCGTTTACATTCTTGGTAAATGCTCTTTTTTTTTCTGTTATATTACTTTTATCTTTTCATTTGGTTGAAATTTTAACTATGACAGTGTAAGGAAAACCAAATTATAAATTTGACTAAACTTTAACTACTACCAGTGTTAATTTTTTGTTTCGCTCATTCATGGAAAGATTTCTCATAATGTCTGTTCAATTTTATTGTTTTATAGAAAGAGCCATTTGAAGAGGCAGGGATACAAGTAACAACAGAGAATCTCCAAAGTGTGTGCAGTGAGAAAGGAAGTAAAGAGGAGCAATACAGATCCAAACATGTTCATCATGAAGCACTAAAAACAAATTCCCAGCCACCCAAAAGCATGCCAACAAGGGATCCGAGAATCCAAGTGTTGAAAAGGCTCCCTACTCGTCTCCAGTTTCAGTGATAAGTCTCTCTCCAACAACCATACTGTCAGCTCCCATGGAGTATGAGATAGCAAATGACAACATCAAGATTACACAGGCTGCAAATATGGATGGAGAAAGCTTGGAGGGCCAGAGAATGGGAAGCGACGGTGCTGCAAATATGAAGAAGATGATGATGTTCTAATTCCTAACATGATCTTCAATGAAGATATGTTTAAGGATTTGCATTTGTAGGTGCCAAGTCAGCAAATATGTGTTAAAGTTTTTTTTTTTTTTTTGGAGTTGAGGTGTGAGATAGAAAAAAAAAATATAGTTCAAGTGTCTATTAAGTAAAAATGCAATAGTTTAGGTGTGTGGGGATGTAATTGGCCTTCTTAAATTAGTACACTGTGGATATAAATTTGAGTACTATATAATTGGATTTAGAATGGATTCGGATTTTGAAAATGATATACATATGGTCTTCAAATTTAGGTTTGGTTTCGAATTTTATGTGTTGTGTACTTGTTACTCAAACTCTTTTATATCAATAATTAATTAAATATAAAATATATATTTTTATAATGATCTTTATAATTTTTTTCATATATATGTTATATTTTAAGTAAATAGAATTTAAATATTTTATAGAATTATTAAATTTTTAAATATAAATTATTAATAAAATATATTTTATATAGATTATTAATTAAAATATATTAAGTTAAATTAGTATGACTATTATTAGAGTAGCAATAATTGAGTTTGTGATAGATTTAAGTATTGAAAATATTAATTAAATTTGAATTTAGATATAATGATTTTCACGGATGCCCAATTTGTACTATTGTTAAGCTCAATTTAAAAAATAAACTTATAGTGTAAAATTTTTATTTTTACACTAACAATAAAAATTATTTACATGCTGATTTCTATTAATGAAATCACTCAAGTTCTTCTCTATTACCACGTCCTCAATTTGCGTTTATTGTGCTCAAAATATGAATTTGGTTTTACAAAAATGGATGATTAGGCCAGAAGATTGTGAAAGAGAAGATGTATCAAAATGAAGAAAATGAATTATTCCTTTCAACATTATTCTTTAATTTGGAGAAATAGAAAAAGTAGAAGGGGCAGTATAGAGAGAAGAGAATGTGATATAAGAGGCTATTAAACCAACCTAGCTAGAGCTCGCCCATCCGAGCTTTGAGCCAGACAGAGCTTGCCAAACCGAGCTAAGAGTGTGACAGTCTAGCCAACCAAGCTCAGATCAACCATCCGATCTCAAGGCCTGACATCCAAGGAAACCGAGCTCTGAGATCTACGAGGTCATTACACACCATTTCAAAGATATCATAATTAAGAGATCTTTAGAGTTCAGACTGAACGAGGACTGTGCCACCAACCACGCCATTGATCACTCCTAATTTCTAGCATAATTTGAGGATGATTATCATTACAACTTAAAGAGGAAACCAGCAAAGATCAGGCTAGGATTTCATCCTGATCGCTATAAAAATAAGGTAAACATTCAGAAACAAGAATGCAAACAAAAATCACTCTGATTGTATTGATATTCTATCCATAATCGAATTACTGACTTAAGCGTTGGAGTGGTTGTCAACCACCACCAACCCTCACCTATTCTTTAATTTTCAAGAGACCCTCAACCCAGTTAAATCCAGTATCCAGAAATTTCACGGCAGCATCAGAATGTAAAAGGAGATTTTTTTTTTTTTTTTTTTAGGGGGGGGGGGAAGTACATTTTAGTATTTGTAGTTTTTCATGTGTTTTAAATGTAATTGCAATTCATTTTAACATTATAATAACTTATATTAAATACGTTTAACATTTTTGTAATAAATTTCATAAAAATGTTACCAATATATTTGGGGAGGTTTTTAAAATTAATAAGTTTATTTGATTGGAAGATTTTTTTAAATGAACGTAAGATTTTTAGAGGTTTCAAAATCTTCAAAATGCTTTCTTTTTCAACTCACCAAATTAGTACATTGCGATGTTTTTATAAGTTACTTTTTATTACCATACTTTAAAAAAACCTTCATACTTTTCATCTAAACACATTGTAAATAATCGCATAATGTATTTACATAAATTATTTTTATTATTAATTTTGTAAAATGCAAAGTACATTTACACAAATTATTTATACTTCTTATTGCTAGTATTGACTTTTATTCAATTATAACAACCAGTTCATTTACTAATCCAATTATTTTTAACTGTTCCCTCCAAAGGTTCCAAGCTTAGTTCACTACTCACTTCAACTCAACTACCAAGCTCTGTTCCTAACATTTCCATGAGGCAAAGTTGTGCTAAAAGGTGAACCACTAAAAAAAAAAGTTTTGCATAGCAATTGATTTGTAATTTCTTTTTTTTTAGTAAAATAGTTAATTTTAAAAAATTTGTAAATCGATTCAAAAATCAATTGCTATTAGCAATCGATTTATAATTAGTTGTTAAATCGATTGTCAATCGATATTAGAATAACCTTAAATATACGATTAACAAACGATTTAGGAAATCGGTCACTAAATTAGAAAATTATTTTAATTGGCTCTAAAGTTAACAATTGATTTGCAATCAGTTGCAAAAATCGGTTGTTATTTATAACAGATTCCTTATCGGTTACTAAAGGCAATCGATTTTTGCAATTAATTACAAATCGATTGCTCAATTTTTCCCATAAAAAATTTTCACTTAATTTTTTTGTTTTCTTTCTTTATTTGTAACCGATTAAAATTAGTTGCTATTAGTAATTAATTTTGCAACCAATTTTCCCCCTAAAAATTCTCGTCTATTTTTTTTTTATTTGCAACTGATTTGCGAATTGATTTCAAATTTATTTTCCCAAAAAATTCCACTTAATTTTTAAAAGAGATTGGTAACTGATAATCAGTTACTAAAATTGGTTACTAATTCACTTATAAAAACCACCATTCATTTTCTTTCCCCATTATTCATATTTTTTTCTCCCTTTTTATTTTATTATTTTCTTTTTCTTTCTTATTTATTTTCTTCATATTTTTTTCTCTTCTATTTTCTTCTTCATCATCTTTTTCTTTCGTATCTTTTTTCTTCTTTATCATCTTTTTTATTTGCTTTATTTTTCTTTGGCATAAAATAAAAATTTTTGTACAAATATATTTTTTATTAGTGAATTATTTGTAGTATTTAATATATATATATTAGCAATTGACTTTTTGGTTGCTAAATTAATTATAATTAATTTAGTAACCAATTTAGCTGTCAGTTGCTATTAGCAATTAGCCTCATTTTAGCATTTATTATTTTGCATAGATTGTAAATCAAATTGTGGTTCATTTTAATAAATTTTAATATCTTATTACAACTCATTTGGAATGATTCTCTTGACAGAATTCTATTAGAATTCTCTTGATACAACTCATTTAATATCTTATTACTAACAACCAATAGTTTTTTACTAAAAGATTTTTTTTCTAAATTTAATTAAGTTAGCAATCAATTTGGCTGGTGGTTGCTATTAGCAATCAGCATCATTTTAGCATTTATTATTTTGCATAGATTGTAAATCAAATTGTGGTTCATTTTAATAAACTTTAATATCTTATTACAACTCATTTGGAATGATTCTCTTGATAGAATTCTATTAGAATTCTCTTGATACAACTCATTTAATATCTTATTACTAACAACCAATAGTTTTTTACTAAAAGATTTTTTTTTCTAAATTTAATTAAGTTAGCAATCAATTTGGCTGTCGGTTGCTATTAGCAATCAGCCTCATTTTAGCATTTATTATTTTGCATAGATTGTAAATCAAATTGTGATTCATTTTAATAAATCTTAATATCTTATTACAACTCATTTGGAATGATTCTCTTGATAGAATTCTATTCAATTTCATTAACTCCCAGTTTGAAAAATATAATTTAATAAGAATTCAATTCAATTAATTTTTTTTGTCCATTCTCATGTTTGGAAATTTAACAAGTGAAAGAATTTTATTCTTTTTATTTGTAAGAACTTAATTCAAATTAGTTAGCAAGAAGATTCATGTATTTGGAATACTTTTAAAATAATAGAACTCATTTAATTATATTGTTTGAAATAATTGATAAGTGAAATGAATGTATTTATTTTCATAGTTTGCCCTATTTACAAACAAATAAATATAACTTAAGGAGGGATACTTTGGACATTTAATAGAAAACTTCTTTAAATGAATTGAATTATTATAAAATCTATCCACTTTTGGCATTAATTCATTTCTTTGAAAATATTTTTTTAGTTAAAAGAATTGAATTCTAGCGATTTATACCTTCCAATTCCCCTGCTTGAAAAGTAAAATTTTTACAATATGAATTGATAAAAAAGTTAAATGAAATTCTTTCATTTGTAGACTTTTCAAATACATCTTTTTAATTAATATTTTATATTAAATCCAACGAAGATGTTAAATAATAGTACCTTGAACGTTGATATTTCATTATCTTAAAAAAAATTGAATCCCATATATGATTTAAATAATATTAAAATAGAGGATCGTGATTATTTGTGTATATTTTATTTTTGCCCTATGTTAAATTTTGTGTCTCATTTTATTTATAGTATTTTTTATTAATGTTGTGGAATAATATTACATATGAAAAATTAATTCAAGAATAATTATTTTTTAAAATCACAAATTAAAATTTAAAAATTTTAAATATTTTTAACATTTTAAAATAAAATTTTCTTACAAATGTATCTCTTTCCTCTTTCCCTCTAAAATTTACTAGTAAATAAAATAATTTAATTGTAAATAAAAGAATTTTATATTAAAGAAGATATTGGTAAGATATTAACAAGAGTAATTGTTATACTTATAATTTTTAACTTGGATGCTTAAAAAGATTAGGTTAACTTTTTATCTCATTATATTTATACCTTCTTGTGAGTTAAATGTTAATTTTGGGCTGCCGATGTAACACTCCCATTTGCATAGCCTGGTAGATCTCACTGTTCCGGTGACCGGTGTCGGTCTGGACAATTAAGGGATTAGAACCACATCTAAGACAACTAGATAACCTATAAACACAAATAATTATTAAATGCCAATTAGTTAAGTATAAATAAGAAAAACAGAACATAAGAAGTTAAAAGAGCCGAGAGTCACAGCGATGGGTGACCTTCTCGAGAACGACTGCGAAGTCGATTTAAACTCAAATTTCGAACCGTAAAATGTGATGCCGCGGTCCTTAGGACCATTATGAACACAGTGGAAAAGAGAAAATCACGAAAAAGAACTGTTAAGCCAGTCAAATAATTAGGTCAGAGAGCTGAAAGAAATATTAAATTATTTGCAAACCAGGTTGAACCGGCAAGGGGCAATTTGGTCAATTGACCCCAAGAGCTGACTCCTGACCTAACTGTCAAATAAAATCGGAGAAAAGAAAATTTCGAAATCGAGAATTAAAATTAAGAATTAATAGAAAAATAAATAGAAAAAAAAAAGAAAAAGAAAAGTCAAAAAAGGTAGTGACATCATCAAGGTGACATCACATATGAAGTCATAAATAAATTTTTGTTTACTTGATATTTTGACTAAGTTAATGAAGGGATAAATATACAAAATAAAGAAAAAGAATTCATTGTCTTCTTCTTCCCTTCCAAGCCGTTCTCTCTCTCCCCAAAGTTCTCTCTTCCAAACTCCATTGGAGCTCCAAATTTAAGCTTCATACTCCCCAATTTAACCATAAATTCCCCTAAAATCCTTAAGTAAATCTTAACCTAGACTTTTGATTTAGTTATTGTCTACAAAAAGAAGAAGAAAGGAGAAGAAATAAGAAGAGGAAAAAGACACCTAACAAGGTTACTGATTTAAGATACAAAATTAGTTTATTTATTGTGTTTTTAGCTTGATTAACTTGTAAATAAACTTAAAATGAAAAGAAAAATTTGTTGAGGGACCATGACTGAAATTCGGCCAGCATGTGTATGGGGGTTTTATTGCATGGTTTGAATGGTTTGAATGGGTATATGAACCTTAATTAGTTGAATGACTATGGTTAAAGGCATGGAAATGGTTGAATGCAACAATTAGAGTGAATTAGGGTTTTGGACATTAGGGTTTAGAGACAAAAATGTGAGAAAATTGTAAAAGATGTCTTTGACCTAGTTTAAGGAGAGAAATGGTCAATTGTGACCTAATGAGGTGTGTTGGAGTGGTTGGAGTTAAGGCCAAATTCGGATTGAGTATGGTCATGCTGCTAGCAGCATGACCAAGTTACCTTTGAGGGACCAAAAATGAAATTTTACAAGTCCAATTGGTATGAGACCAATTGGAAATGAAAATAGACACTAAATGACACAATTTTCATTTAGGAAGCATGCCCAAAAAGTGACCAAAACCTAGTGAACAAATTGACCAAACTTGAAAATCACGATCTCAGATAAATCGACCAAATGAACAGTGTTTGTTCATTTGGTCATAACTTGAGCTAGGAAGGTCTAAATGACCTGAAATGTTACCAGTGGTTAGATGAGATATAGACCTAAAACTTTTATGAAGAACACAAATTCAAATTATGCCATTAACCAAGTCATTTGGCCACCCCAAGTTGGTGACCTAAAACTGCCATCACCAATAATTGCCCAGAAAATCTGGGTTGAGTCCAATCCGGCAGCCATGGTTCAAATGGCTATAACTTGAGCTACGAAACTCCAATTGGAGTGATTCAAAAAGGAGAATAAACTTAAGAAATTAGGAAACATTTTCTATGGAGAAAGTTTTGTCAAATTCTAACAGTAAAGTGACCAATGGAATAGTACAACCTAAGGTACCAAAACTGAAAATTTGCAAATTTGCCTAAAGGACTTAAGTTTTGAGAAAACAACCAAAACCAGCAAATTTAGTGACAAAAATATTGTATGTGGGTGAAGTTGGAATTCCCATACCTATTAAGCCTTAGAAAGTCAATAATTTGATTTGAATAGTATAGTGAATAGTAACCCCAAAACACAAATTTTAAAGAACGTCGAGTTTAGCAAATATATGCTAGGTAAAAGTGAAATTGAATTTATTTTTGGATTTATGCTAAGTTATGGTACTGAAACACTGTGAAACTGTGTGTTTCAACTTAAAAAGACTTGGAAGGTCTGAGAGACTGAGTCAAGGCCTAGAGGCGACTCACGTCAGGTCTGTGCACAATAATTCTTGTTTAAATATTTTATTCTTGAAAATTTGACTTCTGTGACTAATTATGTATTGTGTTGCCATTTTATGATCGCAAATATGACTTTGGAAATTGATCAGATTTCTCACAAATTATTTAATTAAATTGTTTTGAATGGATTTTGTGTTCACACTTAGCATGATAGTGCCTTATTATTCCTCCTCCATTTATGGGGTGAGATCGATTATTTTTCCTCCCTCTCTGATTTACCAGTTGAGGTTGTAGATCGGATGAGTACTCATTAGCTACCTAGCCACCTCCGTTATTAATTTCGATTAGTGGGGTTGTAGATTGCTTTGTCGTGGTGTACAACACGGCATTGATCGGAAATTCTGTGTCATGGCTTAAGTTGTGTATGACTTGGCAACACTGTATTTATTAAATTATTTGACTAAATTGTGTTATTATGAGTTTTGATAATTTGTGAAATATGGTTGAGAAATATTTAAATTGTGTTTTGTTAATGAATGGTTTATGTATTGTACTTAAAATTTTTATTATGCACCACTGAGTATTTTTATACTCAGCGATAGCTTATTTTGCTGTTGCAGATAAGAGCAAAGAGAAAGCAACAGAGTGAGCTGCTATGAATTGAGGACTACATTGATCTTTTTGTACGGGTATTGTTTTATACCCTTGTAGTTAATTTTGATGTAAATACTGTAATGTTTTATGTATCAATGTAAGTTGAGCAGTTGTATAATAAATTGTAATAATATTATTTTTGGATTTTCTTCTGTAAATTAAGATTTATATTTATAAATTTCATACTATATGCACTGTGGATGGAATGATGAAATATTTTAAGTTGATAAATTGTTGGTTGAACTGTGGAATGATTTGAATTGTGTTGATTTGAGATTATTTGGAGGTTGGGAGTTGTGAAAAATTATTGGAAGTGTTTTTCTCAGGTATTTGAAGAACTATTTTCTCAAAATACAGACGGCACTCTGCCGAAATTTTTATAAAATTTACGAAGAAATAAAAATGGACAAAAAATTTTTACTAGTTCTTAAGATTGAATAAATGAATTTAATTCCTAACAAAATGCTCACCACTTCCAAAATGTAAAAAAATAGTTTTAAAATCCCTTGTAGTGTACTTAATGAATTATCGGTAGGTGAAGTTCGGTAGTTCATTAGGTATTCTACGGGAACATGTCATGCCTTACAGAGGGGTAAGGTGTGACATGTTTTAGTGGTATCAAAGCATAGTTTTTTAATAAATTTTGACTATGTGTATGAATATTTCTTTGATAAGTACAATTGCTCAAGTGTCTTTAATTGATACATATGACATATTTACATCATGAATATGCACTAACGGAGGTCAACCTCCTTATGCTTGATCTTAGAAAGTAGAAATTTTGAAAAAATGGAATGGAAGAAGGAGATCATTCCGTGGAATAATCTGTTGAGGCTGAGGTTCAAGGGGAAGCCCCAGCACTCCAGAGCACTCCAGAACATGAGTGGGTCAGCTACTCCAGCTCCTACTCCAGCACCGCAGTTCCCTGCTCAGTTTGCACAGCAGATGGCTGCGTTTTTCCAGCAAATGGCGGGAAATGTGCCACCCCAAGCTCAGATGCAAGCACCTATAGCACAACCACAGCCCTCAGCTCGGCAATATGAAAATTTGATGAAATTTGGGGCCACCGAGTTTAAGGGCACTGTGAATCCACTGGAGGCAGAACAATGGTTAGAGCGAATGGAATGGGTTTTCAGGAAGCTACAGTGTGCACAAGAGCTAAAGTTCGAGTATTCTGTTTCCTTGTTGCAAGGGGATGCGTATGAATGGTGGAAAACCATCCCCCACAGCCTGGTAGAACCTCCAGTCCTTACTTGGTCAGACTTTTTGAGGGAGTTTCAACAGAAGTGGGTCCCCGATGCATATGTGGATATAAAGTTACAAGAATTCTTGAGTTTGAAACAAGGGGACAGAACCATAGCAGAATATGAGAGAGACTTCTCTAGATTGAGCCACTACGCTGGAAGCTTAGTCTCCACCCCCAGAGATAGATGTAAGAGGTTTGAGGCTGGGTTAAGGCCAAATCTGAGAATGCAAGTTGTGGGTTTCCGACATCAGAATTTCTCTGAGTTGATCTCACAGGCCCTAGAATTGGAAAGGATAAAATCAGAAGGGGCAGTGAAGAAGGGTACATAAGAGAAAGAGAAGACTGAAAAGACTACTGGACAAGCACCTGAGAGTGGTTCAGGAAAGAGGGAACAATCTGGAGGATTTAGCTCCCATAGATCTGGCAGAGGCAGATTCTCTGGCCAAAGACCACCCCGGTCTGGTCAGCAAACTCAGCAAGCACCCTGAGGAGCTCTATCAGTAAAACAGTGTGAAACTTGTGGTAGAACACACGGTGGGGTGTGTTTCAAGGCCACCGGTGCATGTTTTAACTGTGGAGGGAACGGACATTTCGCTAAGGATTGTACTAGTCCACGCTGGTCTGGACCTTCTACTACATCTGAAGGATTAGCCCAAGTCTCTGCACCTAGAGGGTCGCAGTCAGCTGCTAGAGGTAGAGGCAGAGGTAGGGGTCCTGATAACACTCCTAAAAGTCAAAGCAATATTAACTAGCCAGTACCCAGTGGCGCACCAGTCAGAGTGTATACCATGCGTCAAAGGGAGGAGGCTGAAACATCAGACGTAGTAGCTGGTATTTTCTCCATCCTTGACCAAGATGTACATGTGTTATTTGATCCTGGCTCCACACATTCGTATGTTAGTGCTAGTGTGATGGTTCTACTGCTATTCAGTGTGTACCAATGGACTATGATGTGCTAGTAACTAGTCCATTAGGCCAGGAGGTCAGGGTAAATATGTAACACCCTCCCGGTAGCAACTCCGTACATTCTACTGTTCCGGTGACCGGTGTCGGTCCGGACAGCTAGAACATTCGGAAAAATATTTAAACTAAAGTAAGGAACCATAATTAACTCAAATATTAATAAGAGAAATTTAGTAAAAATTTTAGAAATAAAATACAACTAAGTCAAATGAGCCGGTGCCCAAGCGATGGGTAACCAAGAGGGAAGTTGCGGTTCTCGCAACTAGGAGCCCTAGACCCGGGGAAAAATTCATAAAATAATTTTTAGGACTCCAGAGAAGGGTCATTGAGGTTCCTATGGCATTAGAATGCCAAGAAAATATTTAGAAAAATTTTTCAATCGGTACAGACGATTTTGACCCGTTAAGCCAAACGGAGGGCATTTTGGTCATTTCGCCTTCAGAGATGATTTTTGGCCGACTTGTCCAGTTGAGTAAATAATTATTATGACATAAAATATGAATTAATGTTGATGAAAAATTAATTTAAAGTTAGTAGAAAAGAAAAGAAAAGAAAAATCAATATAATGCAAATTATGACATCATTATGATGTCATTTAAAAGTTCCCACCAATCACAATTAAACAACCATTTAATTAACTAATAAAAGAGACAATTGGGACCAAAGAAATTAAAAAAACCTATCAGCCATCTTCTTCCCCATTCCAGCCGCACCACCATGGAAGCCCTCATCTCCTTCTTCATTCAAGCTTGAAAATCTCTCTAACCTTACCCCAAAACCCTTAACTCCCTTCACTAAAATTGGTCACCCAACCTTGCTAAAGTGTTTGGCAGCCTAGAAAAGGAAAGAAAGTGAAGTTTAAGCTTGTAAAATTCTGCCCTACAAGAGGTTAGTGCCTATTATACATAAATCTCTCTTATTCCATGTTAGGGACTTAAATTGAGCATAAAAGTGTAACTTAAATGAATTAAAACTTAGGTATATGTACCCCATGGAATTCGGCAGCCTAGTGAGGGTCATGACTTTGATGGTTTATATGGGCTTAGAGTGGATTAGAGAGGGTGTTTAAAGTGTATATATATATGTGTAAGGAATGAAAGTGTTAACTAAGGTGTGTGGTGTGAATCATAATAGGAAATTAGGGTTTTGGGAGTGAAACTTGGACTTTGCTTATGAAATGGTGAGTGAACATTCTAATGGTCAATTAGTGACCATTTGAAGTAAGTTGGCCATAATTTGGAGTGAACTATAGCATGACAAAATGAATTGGTATGCTGCTAGTGAGAGCAGCAGGTGTGGCTGTGATTCCAGCCCACTTAGATAGCCATAACTTTGGCTGTGTAAGTTCAATTGGTATTTGGCCAATTGTACATGAAACTAGACATGTAATGGCACAATTTTGGTGAAGAAACCATGCCCAAAAGACTAAAGCAAGTGGACCAAAAACTGGCCCCAATCCGGATGTCCTGCAATCAGAGTCTGCAGAATGACCAAATGAACAGTAATTGTTCATTTGGCCATAACTCATTGTAGAATGGCTCAATTGACCTGAAATTTTTACAGAAACAAGTTAAGATATAGACAAACAACTTTCATGAAGAAACCTACCCCAAATTATGACCAGAACCTATCCAACAAGGCAGTTACAGTCACTATTCACTGCACTGTAGATATGGTCAATTCTGCAGTTTTTCAATCCGGCCAGCTGTGGTTTTTGGATCATAACTAGAGCTACAAAACTCCAAATGGAGTGATTCAAAAAAGGAAATTTAACTAGACAAAATAAGGAACAACTTTCATGTTTACCATTTCCTCAAATTCCCACTGTAACAGTCACTAATAGAATAGTAAAATTAAGGTACAAAAACTGAAAATTCTGCTCCCTTAGTTTTAAGCTTAGAAATGGTATTGGTGATTAATTCCAACAAGTTTTAAATGCAAAATGTGGTACATTGGGAGTGTTAAAACCAATGTACCTATTTTCTATCCAAAAGTCAACATTTTTGTTGACTAATGAAGTGAATAGTGACACCAAAACTTGAAATTCAAAAATTGAAGAATTCAAAAGTATCAAATGCCCTAGTATACCTAACAAGATTGGTTTGGATAGTTTGGCATGCCAATAGGGTTCGATTAGCGATCGCACATGGCATTATGCCATTCTGTGATTTCATGGCTTTTAGCCATTCTGACCTTGTGTTGATATTTGGCCTTGTGCCTATTGTCATTACAGCTTATTAGCTGTTCTGTTGCACACCGGGAGATGCACATGTGACCGATGGTGTGACGGCCCGAGGTACTAGATACCCAAAGGCGGTTACCCGCTTATCCATCCATCGTCCAAAGATAGGTTACTTGGGCAACCAAAAGAATGAAAGTGGACAAAGTTAACGAAATAAATGAATATAACAAATACAAAACAAATAAGACATATACATTCAATATATATTTATTTTTTTGTTATTTCCTTTTATTTTATTATTGCACCACTAAGCATTATTGCTTAGCGCGTTGCTTTTGCCACGCGTAGGTTCTGGAGATACTGATCGAGAGCCCAGTAGACCGCAGACTGGGTGAGACCATCCTGCAGCTCTGCATAGTGTCCGTGTCACCTCACCATCCACAGTGCATTGGTAGGACACTAGGTTTCATTTTGGTATTTTTGTAACTAACTTTTATTTTCTCATATGTAATTGAACTTATGTAACATATTTTGATATTCATGTAAATAATGAAAATTATGTTTGTGAATGGAAAAGTGAATATTTATCTGTGAATTGTACATGATTATCACATGAGATGAATGATTGAGAAATGAAATTGAAAAATATTGGGATTTTGATATTGGAGTTGAGATGATTGAATATGATTATAGGAAGTGTTTTTCACAGGTTCCGAAGAACTGTTTTCTCCATTTTTAGCCGGTACTCTGCCGGATTTTCTATAAAATTTTCGGAACCCCAAATAAATTATAATTTCAATAAATGACTTAAATAAATAATATTTCACAAGTTATATTCAAAACTATGATAAAAATTAATTAAGGTAAAATAGAGTGTGCCGGTACACCGTGTGACATTGCTTACTCGGATATACTGTACACGGGTAAGGGGTGTCACAAAATAGGCTATATAGGGATTGTCCTTTGGTGATCCAAGGACACACTTTTCTGTCTGATTTAATTGAAATGCCCTTCAGAGATTATGACATTATCTTGGGCATGGATTGGTTAGCCAGGCATCATGCGATGATTGACTGTAGACTGAAAACAGTCACTTTTGGTCTTCCTCAGTATGGTGATGTAGTAATACATGGGGAGAGGCAGTTATTGCCTTCAAATATCATTCAGCTGCACTAGCCAGAAAAATGATTAGGAAAGGGTGTAAGGCGTACTTGGCACATGTGATAGACACCCAAGTGGATAGTCCAGCATTGAGGGACATCCCTACGGTATGTGACTTTCCGGATGTATTTCCTGATGAATTGCCAGGATTACCTCCAGAAAGAGAAGTGCAGTTTGAAATTGATGTTATGCCTGGTGTGGACCCAATCTCCATAACGCCATACAAAATGGCACCAGCAGAACTAAAAGAATTGAAAGTACAGTTGCAAGAGTTGCTTGACAAGGGCTTCATCCGCCCTAGTGTGTCACCTTGGGGAGCACCAATATTGTTTGTAAAGAAGAAGGATGGCACTCTCCGGTTATGCATTGACTATCGGCAGTTGAATAAGGTGACAATAAAGAATAGATACCCATTGCCCCGCATTGATGACTTGTTTGATCAGTTGAGGGGTGCAGCTGTGTTCTCTAAAATTGACCTGAGATCAGGTTATTATCAGCTGAAAGTACAAGAGCAGAGTATTTCTAAAACTTCTTTCAGAACCCGCTATGGCCATTATGAGTTCTTGGTCATGCCATTCGGGTTGACTAATGCTCCGGCTGCTTTTATGAATCTGATGAACACTATCTTCAGACCATACCTCGACCAGTTTGTTGTGGTATTTATTGATGATATATTGGTCTATTCGAGGAATGCAGAAGAGCATGATAGACATCTGCGGATTGTACTGCAGACTTTGAAGGAGAAACAGCTATATGCCAAATTGTCGAAATGTGAATTTTGGCTGAAGGAGATATCCTTTTTGGAGCACATAATATCAGCAGAGGGTATTAAGGTAGATCCTAGCAAGATAGAAGCTATCCTTAATTGGATGCCACCCAGAAATATCACAGAGATTCACAGTTTTTTGGGTTTAGCTGGATACTACCGTCGATTTGTAAAGGGATTCTCCATGTTGGCATCTCCATTGACCAAGCTGCTTAGAAAAGATGTGAAATTTCAGTGGACGGATAAATGCCAACAGAGTTTTGATGAATTGAAGAAATGTTTGACTGAGGCCCCAGTCCTGACTTTACCTACACTGGGTAAAGAATATATAGTTTACAGCGATGCTTCTCACAATGGGCTAGGTTGTGTGTTGATGCAAGATCGGAATGTCATTGCCTATGCATCACGCCAGCTGAAACCGCATGAGAGGAATTATCCGACACATGACTTGGAGCTTGCAGCCACTGTGTTTGCTCTTAAGATCTGGAGGCACTATTTGTATGGGGAGAAATGTTACATCTACATAGATCATAAGAGTTTGAAGTATTTGGGCACCCAGAAAGAGTTGAATTTGAGACAGAGGAGATGGTTAGAGTTGATAAAAGACTATGATTATCTTATAAACTATCAGCCAGGGAAAGCTAATGTGGTGGCTGACCCCTTAAGTTGCAAGACTATGGCAAGTCTACGGGTTACTCCTTTGTCTATGGTACATGAGTTGAGATCATTACATGCTAGTTTAGAGATTAATGATGAGGGGCAGATAGCAGTTGCATGGCATGTACAACCAGTATTGATTGATCAGATTAGAATGGCTGCTCAGAATGATCAGAAGTATCAGAGACTATTGGAAGAAGTCCAGCAGGGCAAGAAACCAGAATTCTCAATAAGAGATGATGGTCTATTGCTACACCAGGATAGAATGTGTGTTCCTAATGATGTTGATTTGAGACAAATCATTTTGAAAGAAGCACATGAGTCTCCTTTTTCCATGCACCCTGGTGGTACAAAAATGTATAGAGGGCTAAAGGAGCATTACTGGTGGATGGGTATGAAAAGAGATGTGGCAGAGTTTGTTTCCAAATGCCTAACTTGTCAGCAAGTAAAGGCAGAGTATCAAGTACCCACTGGGTTGTTACATCCACTACCAGTGCCAGAATGGAAATGGGAAAGAATAACAATGGATTTTGTGATGGGACTTCCAAAGACACAGAAGAGTCATGATGCAGTATGGGTCATTGTTGACAGACTAACTAAGTCTGCTCATTTTCTCGCCAAATCAATGGACTACGCTTTAGAAAGATTGGCCAAGTTATACATTGATGAGATTGTGAGACCGCATGGAGTGCCGATCCATCGTAGACGCATGAGATCCTAGATTCACTTCTAGATTCGGGAAGTCTTGAGAGCCCTAGGAACTAGATTGAACTTCAAGATCGCATTCCACCCACGCATGCATGGCCACCGAGAGGGTAATTCGATCTTGGAGGATATGCTACGGGCTTGTGTGATTGAGTTTGAGGGTAGTTGGGATACACACTTGCCTTTGATTGAGTTTGCTTACAACAACAGCTACCAATCAAGCATTGGGATACCTCCATATGAAGCTTTGTATGGCAGAAAATGTAGAACCCCATTGTGTTGGGATAACGTGGGTGAAAGAAAGATGATTGGACCCGAAATTGTTCAGCAAACTGAGGAAAAGTCAGGGTGATCAGAGGTCGACTTAAGACTGCATCAGACCGTCAAAAGTCCTACATTGATTTGAAGAGAAGGGATATTGAATATGCAGTGGGTGACAAAGTATTCCTCAAGGTTTCTCCTTGGAAGAGGATTATGAGATTCGACAAAAAGGGAAAACTAAGTCCTCGCTTCATTGGGCCATATGAGGTTCTGGAAAGAGTGAAGACCTAAAACTTTCATGAAGAACACAAACCCAAATTATGCCATTAACCAAGTCATTTGGCCACCCCAAGTTGGTGACCTAAAACTGCCAGCACCAAAAATTGCCCAGAAAATCTGGGTTGAGTCCAATCCGATAGCTATGGTTCAAATAGCTATAACTTGAGCTACAAAACTCCAATTAGAGTGCTTCAAAAAGGAGAATAAACCTAAGACATTAGGGAACATTTTCTATGAAGAAAGTTTTGCCAAATTCTAACAGTAAAGTGACCAATGGAACAGTACAACCTAAGGCACCAAAACTGAAAATTTGCAATTTTGCCTAAAGGACTTAAATTTTGAGAAAACAACCAAAACCAACAAATTTAGTGACCAAAATGTGGTATGTGGGTGAAGTTGGAATTCTCATACCTATTAAGCCTTAGAAAGTCAACAATTTGACTTGAATAGTATAGTGAATAGTAACCTCGAAACACAAATTTTAAAGAACGTTGAGTTTAGCAGATATAAGCTAGGTAAAAGTGAAATTGAATTTATTTTTGGATTTATGCTAAGTTATGGTACTGAAACACTGTGAAACTGTGTGTTTCAGCTGAAAAAGACTTGGAAGGTCTAAGAGACTAAGTCAAGGCCTAGAGGCAACTCACGTCAAGTCTGTGCACAATAATTCTTGTTTAAATATTTTATTCTTGAAAATTTGACTTCTGTGACTAATTATATATTGTGTTGTCATTTTATGATCGCAAATATGACTTTGGAAATTGATCAGATTTCTCACAAATTATTTAATTAAATTGTTTTGAATGGATTTTGTGTTCACACTTAGCATAACAGTGCCTTATTATTCCTCCTCCATTTATGGGGTGAGATCGATTATTTTTCCTCCCTCTCTGGTTTACCAATTGAGGTTGTAGATCGGATGAGTACTCATTAGCTAGCTAGCCACCTCCCTCATTGATTTCGATTAGTGGGGTTGTAGATTGCTTTGTCGTGGTGTACAACACGGCATTGAACGGAAATTCTGTGTCATGGCTTAAGTTGTGTTTGACTTGGCAACACTGTATTTATTAAATTATTTGACTAAATTGTGTTATTATGAGTTTTGATAATTTGTGAAATGTGGTTGAGAAATATTTAAATTGTGTTTTGTTAATGAATGGTTTATGTATTGTACTTAAAATTTTTATTGTGCACCACTGAGTATTTTTATACTCAGCGATAGCTTATTTTGCTGTCGCAGATAAGAGCAAGGAGAAAGCAGCAGAGTGAGCTGCTATTGAATTGAGGACCACACTGATCTTTTTGTACGGGTATTATTTTATACCCTTGTAATTAATTTTGATGTAAATACTATAATGTTTTATGTATCAATGTAAAGTTGAGCAGTTGTATAATAAATTGTAATAATATTATTTTTGGATTTTCTTCTGTAAATTAAGATTTATATTTGTGAATTTCATACTATATGCACTGTGGATGGAATGATGAAATATTTTAAGTTGATAAATTGTTGGTTGAACTGTGGAATGATTTGAATTGTGTTGATTTGAGATTATTTGGAGGTTGGGAGTTGTGAAAAATTATTGGAAGTGTTTTTCTCAGGTATTTGAAGAACTGTTTTCTCAAAATACAGACGGCACTCTGCCGAAATTTTTATAAAATTTGCGGAGAAATAAAAATGGACAAAAAATTTTTACTAGTTCTTAAGATTGAATAAATGAATTTAATTCCTACCAAAATGCTCACCGCTTCCAAAATGTAAGAAAATAGTTTTAAAATCCCTTGTAGTGTACTTAATGAATTATCGGTAGGTGAAGTTCGGTAGTTCATTAGGTATTCTACGGGAACATGTCATGCCTTACAAAGGGATAAGGTATGACAGCCGAGGTTAATAATTACTCTATTTAAATAACTCCCTTTTATTCCCTATTCTCCTCATCTTCCCTTTTCTCACCTTTCTCAAAACACAATTTATAATACCCACCATTTTTCAATATTAGAATATCTATTCTTGACAGAATATTCTAGTAAAAACTAAAATTGCATTGACAAGGGAGTGGCAATAACATGTAAAAATATGTATATATATATATGTGTGTGTGTGTGTGTGTGTGTGTGTGTGTGTGTGTGTAAAATGTATATTTTTGGTTGTGTATAGATCTTGGGAGGACCAAAGTTTGGGTTAGGAAGGAAGTGAGGAACTCAAGTGTCCCTTTGGTACAGCATGACTTTTGACAACTGGAAGTGTGGCTTTTGGCAGCCAAAAGTCCCTCAACTTACAGGGGTATAAAAGGGACCAAAGCGTGTGTTTCTGCCAAAACACTTTAGTCTTTCTTTTCTTCCCTCTCTCTCAATTGTTAGAGCATGCAAGGAGGGTTTGGAAGAGATTTCTTGACTTTTTTCAAAGTTTTAAGGTGGATTCTTCCATTTAGAAGTCTAAGCGAGTAGATTCAAGCTTTGGGTCTTTGGTTATTTCACCTCCAAGCTCTAAGAAAAGAGGTAACATTCTTTTCTTTTTGATCTACTAAGTAGACCTAAGTAGGTTAATGAGGAATTAGGCTTTTATAACTTCATGGGTAGTTTATGCATGCTAGGATTAGGATTTTATGATTTTATATTGAACTTACATGTTTATTATTGGTATAGTCATGTTTAAGTGTTATGAGCCTTAAATGGCTAGTTTCCCTTGATGAATTGAGGGAATCCTTGATGAATTGGATTATGTATTTTGAAATTAAGCATGATTTTAGGATGTTTTAGGCCCTAGAGACTTGTTTATATGGTTAGTTTGAGTTTTGGAACTTTGGAGTGAATTTAGGTGTTGATGGAAGAAGGATTCTATAGGTTTTTAACTTAAAAATTTTGGAAATTCCCAAGTTTGACTATTGAGAACCATAGTTTCGCTAGCCAAAGTATGTAGTTTCTCAGAAAAATCTAAATATTTTTTAGGTTTAGTAGCCGAAGTTTAGAACTTTGGCAACCAAAATAGGTTCTGCTCAACTTTTTCTTCCTTCCTTTTTAAGGTTCCAAAACATGGTTTCAGGATTTCTAAGGGCCTAGAATAAGATGTTTATCATGTGCATTGTCACACCTTACCCCTCTGTAAGGCATAACATGATCCCGTAGAATACCTGATGAACTACCGAACTTCACCTACCGATAATTCATTAAGTACACTACAAGGGATTTTAAAACTATTTTCTTGCATATTGAAAGTGGTGAGCATTTTGATAGGAATTAAAATCATTTATTCAAAGCTTATAAACTAGTAAGAATTTTTGTCCATTTTAATTTTACCGCAAATTTTATAAAAATTTTGACAGAGTTTCGTTTGTATTTGGAGAAAACCGTTCTTCAAATACCTGAGAAAAACACTTCCAAAAATTTTTCACAACTCCCAACCACCAAATAATTTCAAGTCAACTCAATTTAATCCACTTCAAAAATAATTCCACAATCCAATCAAAGTTTATCATCTCAAAATATTTAATAACTTCATTCACAGTGCATAAAGTATGAAATTCACAAACTACAAATATTAATTTATAAAAAGAAGTTCCAAAAATAATATTATTACAACTTATTATACAACTGCTCACTTTATATTGATACTTATGACATTACAGTATTTACATCAAAATAATTACAAGGGTATAAAACAATACCCGTATAGAAAAGGTCAATGAAGTCTTCAATATCGATAGCAGCTCACTCTGCTGCTTTCTCCTTGCTCTTATCTGCGACAGCAAAACAAGCTATCGCTGAGTATAAAAATACTCAGTGGTACACAATAAAAATTTGAAATACAATACATAAATCATTCATTGCCAAAACACAGTTTAAATATTTCTCAATCACATTTAAAAAATTATCAAAACTCATAATAACACAATTTAGTCAAATAATTTAAGAAACACATTGTTGCCAATTCATACACAACTTAAGCCATGACACAAAATTTTCGATCAATGCCGTGTTGTACACCATAACAAAGCAATCTACAACCCTACTAATCGAAATCAATGAGAGAGGTGGCTAGCTAGCTAATGAGTACTCATCCGATCTACAACCTCAACTAGTAAACAAGAGAGGGAGGAAAGATAACCGATCTCACCCCATAAATGGAGGAGGAATAATAAGATACTGTCATGCTAAGTGTGAATCAAAAATCAATTTCAAACATTTTATTCAAATGATTCGTGAGAAATCCAATAAATTTTCAAAGTCATAATTTCATTCACAAGATGGCAACACAATTCATAATTAACTTAAAATTTTCATAAATCACACTAAATCAATTTTTCAATGACAAAAGGCTCAAATAAGGTTTATTGTGCACAAACCTGACGTGAGTCGCCTCTAGGCCTTGACTCAGTCTCTCAGAGCTTCCAAGTCTTTTTCAGCTGAAACACACAGTTTCACAGTGTTTCAGTACCATAACTTAGCATAAACCTAAAAATAAATTTAACTTCACTTTTATCTAACTCTAATGTGCTAAACTCGATGTTCTTGAAATTTTTGTGTTTCGGGTTACTATTCACTACATTATTCAAGTCAATTTGTTGACTTTCTAAGGTTTAATAGGTATGGGAATCCCAACTTCACCCACATACCACATTTTGGTCACTAAACTTGTTGGTTTTAGTCATTTTCTCAACACTTAAGTCTTTTAGGCAAAATTGTCAATTTTTAGTTTTTTGTGTCTAGGTTGCACTGTTCCATTGGTCACTTTTTTGTTAGAATTTGGCAAAACTTCCTTCATAGAAAATGTTCCCTATTGTCTTAGGTTTATTCTCCTTTTTGAATCACTCCAATTGGAGTTTTGTAGCTCAAGTTATATCCAAATTATAGTTACTATTCATGCTACAGAATTTGGTTCTACAGATTTATTGATCCAACTTCGTTTAGCAATTTGATCAAGTTAAGTCTATAATTTGATCTAATTTTCTTCATATGAAATGTTCTACTATGTCTTAGGTTTCCATCGGTTCAAGAATCACCTAAATTGGAGTTTTCTAGAGAGAGTTATAGCCATTGAAACTTTACTGTTCATTTGGTAAATCTGCAATTCTGCAGGTTCAGTTATTCAACTTTGCTCAGTAATTTGATTGGGTTAATGGCATAATTTGGGTTTGTGTTCTTCACGAAAGTTTTAGGTCTATATCTCATCTAACCACTGGTAACATTTCAGGTCATTTTGACCTGCCTAGCTCGAGTTATGACCAAATGAACAAACACTATTCATTTAGTCAGTTTGTGTAGAGCAGCCTGCAATTTTTCAACTTTGGTCAATTTGTTCACTAGGTTTTAGTCACTTTTTGGGCATGCTTCCTAAATGAAAATTGTGTCATTTAGTGCCTATTTTCATCCCCAATTGGTCCCATATCCATTGGACTTGTAAAATTTCATTTTTGGTCCTTCAAAGTTGACTTGGTCATGCTGTAGCAGCATGACCACACTCCCTCCGAATTTGACTTTAATTCCAACACTTCTAACACACTTAATTAGGTCACAAATGACCATTTCTCACTTCACATTAGGTCAAAGACACCATTTACAAGTTTTTCACATTTTTGGTCTCTAAACCCTAATGTCCAAAACCCTAAGTTTGTCCAATCTTCACAATTCATGTAATCTAAATATATAATTCACATATATAACATCTATTCACCAAGATTTCATGTTTAACCTAACTAAATACCATCAAAACCTTAGGGTTCCATGGCTGCCACATTCTTTCTTCCCTTATTTAAGCATGATTTCCTTTATTTCTAATGCAATTTCATCACACATAAACTTAAATTCATGAATTCAATAAGAATCTAAACTTGAAATTGCACTTACCTCAATTTGTAGATTTTCTAATTCTTCAATTCTCCAAGTTTTCTTTTCCTTCTTGCTCCCAAAGTGTTTATCTAGGTCTAGGGGTAAGATTTACTTAAGGACTTTAGGGGAATTTAGGGTTAAATTGGGGTGTATGAAGCTTAAATTGGGAGCTTCAATGGAGTTTGAGAGAGAGAGCTAAGGGAGAGAGAGAGAACGGTTTGGAAGGGAAGAAGAAGACAATGAATTTTTTTTTCTTTTCCTTTCTTTTTTTATGTCTTATGAAAGACCAAAATTCAATTTAATTAGTTTATAAATTATGGGATTTATGGCATCATGCATGATGTCATCACCTTTTGACTTTTCCATTGTCTTTTTTTTTTCTATTTATTTTTCTATTAGTTCTTTAATTTAATTCTCAATTCTGAAATTTTCTTTTCTCCGATTTTATTTGACAGTTAGGTCAGGAGT
Organism: Hevea brasiliensis; assembly: GCF_030052815.1. Lineage (NCBI taxonomy): Eukaryota > Viridiplantae > Streptophyta > Magnoliopsida > Malpighiales > Euphorbiaceae > Hevea > Hevea brasiliensis. The sequence goes on along the minus strand of NW_026615319.1, from coordinate 102,929 downwards.
CGGCTCTCGGGGTCAATTGACCAAATTGCCCCTCGCCGGTTCATCCCGGTTTGCAAATAATTCAATATTTCTTTCGGCTCTCTGACCTAATTATTTGACTAGCTTAACAGTTCTTTTTCATGATTTTCTCTTTTCCACTGTGTTCATAAGGGTCCTAAGGACCGCGGCGTCACATTTTACGGTTCGAAATTCGAGTTTAAATCAACTTTGCAGTCATTCCTGAGAAGGTCACCCATCGCTGTGACTCTCGGCTCGTTTAACTTCTTATGTTCTGTTTTTCTTATTTATACTTAACTAATTGGCAATTACTAATTATTTGTGTTTATAGGTTATCTAGCTGTCTTAGATGTGGTTCTAATCCCCTTAATTGTCCAGACCGACACCGGTCACCGGAACAGTGAGATCTACCAGGCTATGCAAACGGGGGTGTTACAATTCTCCCCCCCTTAAATAAATTTCGTCTCGAAATTTTACCTGGTATTAATCTCTAAACAGCTGTGGGTGTTGTCTCCTCATGTCCTCCTCTCGTTCCCAAGTAGCCTCCTGGCCCGAATGATGGTTCCACAGCACTTTTACTAATGATATTTGCTTGTTCCATAGCTGCTTCACCTCATAAGCCAAAATCTTTATGGGTTCTTCCTCATATGTGAGGTCTGGATTCACTTCAATTTCTTCCACTGGTAGTACATGAGATGGGTCTAATCGATACCTCCTCAACATGGACACATGGAAGACATTATGTATATTCTCTAACTCTGGAGGTAGTGCCAAACGATATGCCAAAGGACCCACTCTTTCCAGAACCTCATATGGCCCAATGAAACGAGGACTCAGTTTCCCCTTTCTACTGAATCTCATAATTCTCTTCAAAGGAGAAACTTTGAGGAAAACTTTCTCACCCACTGTACACTCAATATCCCTTCTTTTCAAATCAATGTAGGACTTCTGACGGTCTGATGTAGTCTTAAATCGATCTCTGATCACCCTGATTTTCTCTTCAGTCTGCTGAATAATTTTGGGTCCAATCATCTTTCTTTCACCCACGTCATCCCAACACGATGGGGTTCTGCATTTTCTGCCATACAAAGCTTCATATGGAGGCATCCCAATGCTTGATTGGTAGCTGTTGTTGTAAGCAAACTCAATCAAAGGCAAGTGTATGTCCCAACTGCCCTTAAACTTAATCACACAAGCTCGTAGCATGTCCTCCAAGATCTGAATTACCCTCTCAGACTGGCCATCTATCTGTGGGTGGAATGCAGTACTAAAGTTCAATCTAGTTCCTAGGGCTCTCTGAAGACTACCCCAGAATCTAGAAGTGAACCTAGGATCTCTATCTGATACAATGGATACTAGTACTCCATGAAGTCTCACAATCTCATCGATGTACAACCTGGCCAATCTGTCTAAACTATAGTCCATTCGGACTGGCAGAAAATGAGCAGACTTGGTTAGTCTGTCAACAATGACCCATACTGCATCATGACTCTTCTGTGTCCTCGGAAGTCCCATCACAAAATCCATTGTTATTCTCTCCCATTTCCATTCTGGCACTGGTAGTGGATGTAATAACCCAGTTGGTACTTGGTGTTCTGCCTTCACTTGCTGACAAGTTAGGTATTTGGAAACAAACTCTGCCACATCTCTCTTCATACCCATCCACCAATAATGCTCCTTTAGCCCTCTATAAATTTTTGTACCACCAGGGTGCATGGCAAAAGGAGACTCATGTGCTTCCTTCAAAATGATCTGTCTCAAATCAACACCATTAGGAACACACATTCTGCCCTGGTGTAGCAATAGACCATCATCCCTTATTGAGAATTTTGGTTTCTTACCCTGCTGGACTTCTTCCAACAGTCTCTGATACTTTTGATCATTCTGAGCAGCCATTCTAATCTGATCCATCAATACTGGCTGTACATGCCATGCAACTGCTGTCTGCCCCTCATCATTAATCTCTAAACTGGCATGTAATGATCTCAACTCATGTACCATAGACAAAGGAGTAACCCGTAGACTTGCCATAGTCTTGTGACTTAAGGCATCAGCCACAACATTAGCTTTTCCTAGCTGATAGTCTATCAGACAATCGTAGTCTTTTATCAACTCTAACCATCTCCTCTGTCTCAAATTCAACTCTTTCTGGGTGCCCAAATACTTCAAACTCTTATAATCTGTGTAAATGTAACATTTCTCCGCATACAAATAATGTCTCCAGATCTTAAGAGCAAACACAATGGCTGCAAGCTCCAAGTCATGTGTCGGATAATTCCTCTCATGCGGTTTTAGCTGGCGTGATGCATAGGCAATGACATTTCGATCTTGCATCAATACACAGCCTAACCCATTGTGAGAAGCATCACTATATACTGTGTATTCTTTACCCGGAGTAGGTAAAGTCAGGACTGGAGCCTCAGTCAAACATCTCTTTAATTCATCAAAACTCTGCTGGCATTTGTCTGTCCACTGAAATTTCACATCCTTTCTAAGCAGCTTGGTCAATGGAGATGCCAACATGGAAAATCCCTTCACAAATCGACGGTAGTATCCAGCTAACCCCAGAAAACTGCGAATCTCTGTGATATTTCTGGGTGGCTTCCAATTAAGGACCGCTTCTATCTTGCTAGGATCTACCTTGATGCCCTCTTCCGATACTACATGCCCCAAGAAAGATATTTCTTTCAGCCAAAATTCACACTTCGATAATTTGGCATATAGCTGTTTCTCCCTCAAAGTCTGTAGTACAATCCGCATATGTCTATCATGCTCTTTTGCATTCCTCGAATAGACCAATATATCATCAATAAATACCACAACAAACTGGTCGAGGTATGGTCTGAAGATAGTGTTCATCAGATCCATAAAAGCAGCCGGAGCATTAGTTAACCCGAATGGCATAACCAAGAACTCATAATGGCCATAGCAAGTTCTGAAGGCAGTTTTAGAAATACTCTGCTCTTGTACTTTCAGCTGATAATAACCTGATCTCAGGTCAATTTTGGAGAACATACCGCACCTCAACTGATCAAACAAGTCATCAATGCGGGGCAATGGGTATCTGTTCTTTATTGTCACCTTATTCAACTGCCGATAGTCAATGCATAACTGGAGAGTGCCATCTTTCTTCTTTACAAACAACACTGGTGCTCCCCAAGGTGACACACTAGGGCGGATAAAGCCTTTGTCAAGCAGCTCTTGCAACTGCACTTTCAACTCCTTCAATTCTGCAGGTGCCATTCTGTATGGCGTTATGGAGATTGGGTCCACACCAGGCATAACATCAATTTCAAACTGCACTTCTCTTTCTGGAGGTAATCCTGGCAATTCATCAGGAAATACATCCAGAAAATCACATAGCATAGGGATGTCCCTCAATGCTGGACTATCCACTTTTGTGTCTACCACATGTGCCAAGTACGCCTCACACCCCTTCCTAATCATTTTTCTGGCCAGTGCAACTGAAATGATGTTTGAAGGTAATAAATGCCTCTCCCCATGTATTACCACATCACCGTACAGAAGGAGACCAAAAGTGATCTTGATCGCCATACCAATCATCGCGTGATGCCTGGCTAACCAATCCATGGCCAAGATAATATCATAATCTCTGAAGGGCATTTCAATCAAATCAGACAGAAAAGTGTGTCCTTGGATCACCAAAGGACAATCCCTATATAATTTATTTACCCTAACCTCCTGGCCTAATGGACTAGTTACTAGCACATCATAATCCATCAGTACACACTGGATAGCAGTAGAACACATCACACTAGCACTAACATACGAATGTGTGGAGCCAGGATCAAATAACACATGTACATCTTGGTCAAGGATGGAGAAAATACCAGCTACTACGTCTGATGTTTCAGCTTCCTCCTCGACGCATGGTATACACTCGATCGTGCGCCATCGGATACCGTACCGTTAATGGTGCTTTGACTTCCGTGAGTGTTACCGGGACCCCTACCGCCTCTACCTCTAGCGGTGATTGTGACCCTCTAGGTGCAGAGACTTGGGTTGATCCTTGGATGTAGCAGGTTGTCTGCATCAGCAGACTAGTACAATCCTTAGCGAAATGTCCGCTCCCTCCACAGTTAAAACATGCACCAATGGCCTTGAAACACACCCCACCGTGTGTTCTACCACAAGTTTCACATCGCGCATCGATAGAGCTCCTCGGGTGCTCGCTAGGTCCGCGACTGCACGGGTGGTCTTTGGCCGAGAATGCCTGCCGCGATCTATGGGAGCTGGATCCCCCAAACTGTTTCCTCTTCCCAGAACCACTCTCAGGTGCTTGTCCAGTAGTCTTTTCAATCTTCTCTTTCTCTTGTGTACCCTTCTTTACTGCCCCTTTTGATTCTATTCTTTCTAATTCTAGGGCCTGTGAGATCAACTCAGAGAAATTCTGATGTCGAAAACCCACAACTTGCATTCTCAAATTCGGCCTTAACCCGGCCTCAAACCTCTTACATCTATCTCTGGGGGTGGAGACTAAACTTCCAGCGTAGTGGCTCAGTCGAGAGAAGTCTCTCTCATATTCTGCTATGGTTCTGTCTCCTTGTTTCAAACTCAAGAATTCTTGTAACTTCATATCTACATATGCATCGGGGACCCACTTCTGTCGAAACTCCCTCAAAAAGTCTGACCAAGTAAGGACTGGAGGTTCTACCAAGCTGTGGGGGACGGTCTTCCACCATTTATACGCATCCCCTTGCAACAAGGAAACAAAATACTCGAACTTTAGCTCTTGTGTACACTGTAGCTTCCTGAAAACCCGTTCCATTCGCTCTAACCACTGTTCTGCCTCCAGTGGATCCACAGTGCCTTTACACTCGGTGGCCCCAAATTTCATCAATTTTTCATATTGCCGAGCTGAGGGCTGTGGTTGTGCTATAGGTGCTTGCATTTGAGCTTGAGGTGGCACATTTTCCGCCATTTTTTGGAAAAACGCAGCCATCTACTGTGCAAACTGAGCATGAAACTGTGGTGCTGGAGTAAGAGCTGGAGTAGCTGACCCACTCACGTTCTGGAGTGCTGGGGCTTCCCCTTGAACCTCAGCCTCAACAGATTGTTCTACGGAATGATCTCCTTCTTCCATTCCATTTTCCCAAATTTTCTACTTCCTGAGATCAAACACAAGGAGGTTGACCTCCAAATTTTCTACACCCTAACCCTTATAAGGCACGACATGTTCCCGTAGCATACCTAATGAATTACCAAACTCCACCTACAGATAACCCATTAGTTATGCTACAAAGGATTTTAAAACAAACCATAACTTTTTATCTTATCAATTCTTTTGCGGAAAACTGCATGAGAATAGTTAAAATTCCATGTAAATATTTATTGGAAATAATGATAGAATAAATATTATAAAAGTTACATTTTCATAAGTCTCAAAGTAAAATACAAAATAGTTACAAACTCAAAATGAGATAGCAATGCAATGCTTTTAAATACAAACTGCTCAATATCCGTACATCCATACATATAGGTACAAAATACATCCAAAGGAATCATAAGGCTATACCTAACGTAAATACCCATAAACAATACCAAAATGTTGCTTTCAAGTCTCTCACTCAGCAGCCTTCTCCTTTCCCTTACTGCGACAAAGATAAAGAAGCTATCACGAGTATATCACTCAGTGGTGCACAACTAATAACTTTAAAACTTAAGGTAAAACACAATTTGTCAAAGCATAATAAATCACATTTTTCTTAAGCATGAAAACTTCACAAGAGTTCTAAGTTCATAAGAGCCATTTATTAGAATAACATTGCAAATGAGAAATCATACTTCATAAATCACAATTCACAAAGCATTAGTGTTGCCAACATCAACACACAGCTCACGCCATGACACAAAATTTCACGATCAGTGCCGTGTTGTACACCACGACAAAGCAATCTCAACCTCACTAACCGTTATTAATGAGGGAAGGGCTAGCTAGCTAATGAGTACTCATATAGTCTTACCCCACTAACCGTTATTAATGGGAGACATAATCAATATCAATTACCAACCCCAAGTAGCCGTTACTACTGGGAGTTCCGAAAGGGACTGTCATGCTAACTGTGGTTTCAAAACAGTTTCCAAAAATTTTCCATTCAACAATCACATTTATAAACCGATAAACACATTTAAATTCATCATAATATCCAAATAAAGGTAGCAACACCTAAATTTCTTAAATGCAAGAGAAAAACCATATTTTTGTTAAAGTAAACTTGTTCAAAGCAAACTCATTCAATTTAACACATTCCAAGCAATTTACAAATTTAAAAAAGAAGAAAATGTTAGTTGTGCACAAACCTTCAATGCTCTCCTTTATTGTTACCTACTTCTCCTTGTCCGTTCCAACTTCTTTTTCTACTGAAAATACACAAATAGAATACCTCAATACCAATCTCAATTGCTGCCAAGAACTCATTATATGCATGTCTAATGCATCCCAAGTTAGCTTTGAAAATTTTAGAATATTTTGGTTTTGGGACAGCTTGGTGCCCCAATCTTTGAACCCAAATTTTACCTAGTTTCGATCATAATTTGGTGAGGTGTTCTTCATGAAAATTGTTCATTTAGGTCTTAACTTTATTTTTCTTTTTGAATCGCCTAATTCAGAGCTGTGTGGCTCAAGTTATGCCCAAAACACCATTACTGTTCATGTCACTGTTCATGCTGCAGATTTTGTTCTGGCAGATTTATCGATCCAACTTTGTTCAGTAATTTGACCAAGTTAAGTCCATAATTTGGTCTAACATTCTTCATATGAAATATTCTACTATGTCTTAGGTTTCCATCGGTTCAAGAATCGCCTAAATCGGAGTTTTCTAGAGAGAGTTATAGCCATTGAAACTTTACTGCTCATATGGAAATTCTGCAGTTTTGCAGATTTAGTAACTCAACTTTGCTCAATAATTTGATTGGGTTAATGGCATAATTTGGGTTTGTGTTCTTCATGAAAGTTTTAGGTCTATATCTCATCTAACTACTGATAAAATTTAAGGTCATTTTGACCTGCCTAGCTCGAGTTATGACCCAAACACAATTACTGTTCATGTGTACTGTTTATACTGCAGTTTTTCAAGTTTGGTCAGTTTGTTCACTAGGTTTTGGTCACTTTTTGGGCATGCTTCCTAAATGAAAATTGTGTCATTTAGTGCCTATTTTCAGTTCCAATTGGTCTCATACCAATTGGACTTGTAAAATTTCATTTTTGGTCCCTCAAAGTTGACTTTTGGTCATGCTTCATACCCAATCCGAATTTGGCTTTGATTTCAACACTTCTAACACACTTAATTAGGTCACAAATGGCCATTTCTTTCCTTAAACTATGTCAAAGATATCATTTAGCACTTCTTCACATTTTTGGTCTCTAAACCCTAATGTTCAAAACCCTAATTTTTCTCCCATTTGGCCAAAACCCTAGTTTAGGTTCCATATAAGTTTTCTTTCATTTTCTTATGAAATTTCATCATAAATTAACTTCATTCCAAGCTTATACAACTAATCTAACATGAAAAGAAAATTACCTCTTGTTGATTTCTTTCCAACTTCACTTTTCTTCCAATTCTTGTTCTCCTTGCTTTTAATCTCTCAATCAAAGATCTCTTTGATGTTTTCTTTTAGTGGGCTATGGAATTTATGAAGGGAATTTAAGGGAATTAAAACTTGGGAGGGGAAATCAATGAGGGGAAGAAGTGGAAGAAGAAGAGAAAAAGAGAGAGAGAGAGGAAGAGAGAGGAGAGGGTGGTGGCCTCTTATGAAAAAAAAGAAATGAAGAAGACATTTGTCTTCTTATTTATATATATATATATATATATATATATATATATATATATATATATATATATATATATATATATATATATATTTATCCCCAAAATTAGCTTATTAAAATTATAAATTTTAATTGTGTCATAAGGATAATTAAACTTAAATTTTTATTCCCCTTTTTTTTTTTTTTTTTTTTACATTTACACTTAATTTTTTCTTTTAATTAAATAATTAAATTTAACTATCAAAAGCTCACAAGTCTTTCATTTTAATTTTGTCATAATGGAAATGAAAGTTTAAGTTTTCATTTCTTAAATTTTCCCTTACATATTTTTACTTGAATTTTTCTTCAATTTTTACCCCATAATTCAATTAATTAATTTCATTTAATTTAATTGACATTTTGGTCAAAAGTCAACTATTGAGGTGAATTGACCAAAATGCCCCTCATCGGGTCATAATCCTTCTTTTTATAATACCCGATGTGTAACACCCTCCCTGTAGCAACTCCGTACATTCTACTGTTGCGGTGATCAGTGTCGGTCCGGACAGCTAGAACGTTCGGAAAAATATTTTAATTAAAGTGAGGAACCATAATTAACTCAAATATTAATAAGAAAAATTTAGTAAAAATTTTAGAAATAAAATACAACTAAGTCAAATGAGCCGGTGCCCAAGCGATGGGTAACCTAGTGGGAAGTTGCGGTTCTCGCAACTAGGAGCCCTAGACCCGAGAGAAAATTCATAAAATAATTTTTGGGACTCCAAAGAAGGGTCATTGAGGTTCCTATGGCAGTAGAATGCCAAGAAAATATTTTGAAAAATTTTTCAATCGGTACAGACAATTTTGACCCGTTAAGCCTAACGGAGGGCATTTTGGTCATTTCGCCTCCAGAGACGATTTTTGGCCGACTTGTCCAGTTAAGTAAATAATTATTATGGTCTAAAATATGAATTAATGTTGATGAAAAGTTAAATTGAAGTTAGTAGAAATGAAAGAAAAAAAAAGAGAATAAAATGCCTAATTATGACATCATAATGATGTCATTTAAAACCTCCCACCAATCACCATTTAACAAGCCTTCTTAAAACAATTAAAAGAGAGAAAATGGACAAAAAAATTCTGGTTTTCATCCTTCTTCTTCAGCCAGCCGAAATTCCTTCCCTCTTCCTCCATAACTCTTGTTCTTTCATACCTTCAATCCTTGATTTCTCACCCCAAAACCCTTAGGTCCCTTCATAAAAATTTGTCACCCAACCTTGCTAAGAGTGTTTGGCAGCCAAGAAAACAAAAGAAAGTGAAGAATTTACAAGGGAAAATTCTGCCCTACTAAGGTTAGTGCTTATTTATACATATTTCTCTCTTTATTCCATGTTAGGGACTTAAAATGAGTATGAAATTGTAAATTAAATGAAATAAAACTTATGTGTATGTACACCATGGAATTTGGCAGCCCTAAGGAAGGGATAATGTTGATGGTTTTGATGGATTTAAAATGGCTTAGAAATGGTGTTGATGTGTAGACATAAAGTTGAAATGGATTAGTATGCCTAAATGACATGTGTTGTGTGAACCTTGAATTTGAGCTAGGGTTTTGGATAGAAATTTGGGCTTTGCTTATGTAATGGTGAATGAACATTCTAATAGTAAATTAGTGACCATTTGAGGTAAATTGACCATAATTTGGAGTGAATTATAGCATAAAGAAACTGATTTGGTATGCTGCCTAGTGAGAGCAGCAGGTTTGGATGTAAGTCCAGCCTGTTTGGACAGCCATAACTTGGGCTGTGTAGGTTCAATTGGTGTTTGGCCAATTGGACATGAAACTAGACACATAATGGCACAATTTTGGTGAAGAAACCATGCCCAAAAGACCAAAGCAAGTGGACCAAAAACTTGCCCCAATCCGGATGTCCTGCAACCAGTTTCTGCAGAATGACCAAATGAACAGTGATTGTTCATTTGGCCATAACTCATTGTAGAATGGCCCAATTGACCTGAAATTTTTACAGCAACAAGTTAAGATATAGACCAACAACTTTCATGAAGAAACCTACCCCAAATTATGACTAGAACCTATCCAACAATTGAGTTGCAGTCACTGTTCACTGCACTGTAGATATGGTCAGCCCTGAAAATTTTCAATCCGGCCAGTTGTGGTTTTTGGACCATAACTTGAGCTACAAAACTCCAAATGGAGTGATTCAAAAAAAGAAATTCAACTAGACAAAATAAGGAACAACTTTCATGTTGACCATTTTCCCAAATTCCCACTGCAACAGCAACTAATGGAATAGTAAAGATAGGGTATGAAAACTGAAAATTCTGCTCCATTAATGTTAAGCTTAGAAATGGTATTGTTTAACAAATTTTGAATGTAAAATGTGGTATGTTGGGAGTGTTAAAACCAATGTACCTATTTTCTATGCAAAAGTCAACATTTTTGTTGACTAATGAAGGGAATAGTAACATCAAAACTTGAAATTCAAAAATTGTAAAATTCAAAAGTATCAAATGCCCTAGTATACCTAACAAGATTGGTTTGGATAGTTTGGCATGCCAATAGGGTTCAGTTAGCAGTACTGCACATGGCATTATGCCATTCTGTGATTTCATGGCTTTTAGCCATTCTGACATTGTGTTGAGGCTTGGCCTTGTGCCTAAAGTTATTTACAGCTTATTAGCTGTTCTGTTGCACACCGGGAGACACATTTGTGACCGATGGTGTGACGGCCCGAGGTACTTGATACCGGTGCGGTTACCCTTTTATCCATCCGATCGTCCAAAGATAGGTTACTTGGGCAACCAAAAATGAAAGTGGATAAATGTAATGAAATAATGAATATAACAAGTACAAAATAAGTAATACTGCAAATACTCATCGAAAAATTATTTACAATAAGACATCGATACATTCACTGCATATTTATTTTCTGTTATTTCTTTTTAATTTATTATTGGCACCACTAAGCATTATTGCTTAGCGCGTTGCTTTTGCCACGCGTAGGTTCTGGAGATACTGACCGAGAGCTCAGTAGACCACAGACTGGGTGAGACCTCCTGCAGCTCTGCATAGTATCCGTGTCACCTCACCGTCATCAGTGCATTGGTAGGACACTAGGTTTTATTTTGATATTTTGTAATTAACTTTTATTTTCTCATATGTAATTGAAACTTATGTAATGTATTTTGGTATCATTGTATATAGTGAAAATTGTGTTTGTGAATAAAAAAGTGAATATTTATTTATGACTTTTATATGTTTATCATATGAGGTGAATGATTGAGGAATGGAAATGCTGATGAAAAATATTGAGATTTTGATGATTATTGGAGTCTGAGAATGATGGGAAATGATTAATGGAAGTGTTTTTAACAGGTTTCAAAGAACTGTTTTCTCCATTTTTAGCCGGTACTCTGCCAGATTTTCTATAAAATTTTCGGAACCTCAAATAAATTATAATTTCAATAAATGACTTAAATGAATTATATTTCACAAATTATATTCAAAACTATGATAAAAATAAATTAAGGAAGAATAAAAATGATTGAGATAAAATAGGGTGTTCCGGTACACTGTGTGGCATATCTTGCTCGGCTACACTGTAGACAGGTAAGGGGTGTCACATTTAGTGGTATCAGAGCACGGTTTAGGCGTTTCTGGGCCTAGATTGAGTCCATACCATGCATTGCATTTGTAAGAGTCGAGGTGACACTAATGCAGATCTGTTTGTCTTTGTTATTTTGAATAGGATATGGACCCTTCATCTCATAGGGCAGTTGAGGAGGAAGTGGAGAGTCATGCTCCACCTGCAGTAGCTGAGACTGGGGGTAGGGGAGAACCTGCTCCGCCAGCTCAAGCAGAGCCTGCTCAGCCTCCACAGGCCATGTTTCAGCAAATGACCGAATTCTTCAGACAAATGGCTGGGGTAATGCCAGCACCACCACCACCACCACCTCCACAGCAGAAATCACACCTGGAAAGACTAAGAAAATTTGGAGCAGTGGACTTCTTTGGCAAGAGAGAAGATGATTCTGTTGCAGCCGAAAATTGGTTGAACAGAACAGGCAGAGTTTTAAAACAACTCCACTGCACTCTAGAGCAAAATCTAGAAGCTGTTGTATCTCTGTTACAAGACGATGCATATGAATGGTGGGATACGGTGTCCAGTGAAGTACAGCCAGAAGTAATAACTTAGGACTTCTTCCTCTCAGAATTCAAGAAAAAATATGTGGGTAGTGTATACCTGGAAGAGAGAAGAAGAGAGTTCATTAACCTGAGACAGAGACAGCTGACAGTGGCCGAGTATGAAAAGGAATTTGTCAGATTAAGCCGCTATGGAAGGGAGATAGTCCCTAATGAGGCCGAAAGGTGTAAGAGATTTGAAGAGGGATTAAATGACAACATAAAGATCATGATCACTGCCTTGGGAATCACCGACTTCACCAAGTTAGTGGAAGCTACAATAAAGGTTGAAAAGGTTAGAATAAATGAGCAGACTAGAAGGGAGAGACAGCAGAAGAGGGGCCCGAGTTAGTCTAGTTCATCTCCTGTACCTGGGAAGAAGTTCAAGGGTCCACCGCATGCAGTTCAGTCAACCACAAGGTCGTGGTCACCTCGGGGCCCAGTGCCACGGTTTACCCCTAGGAGAGGTCACCCACACCATCGGTGGGCAGCTCTCCAGTGGATGGGGTTCAGGGACCAGCCCCAAAGATCTTCTCGCATGTCCACATTTCACGAAGTGGCATAAAGGGAGTGTTGGAGAGTGACGGTGCTCGCTAAGGTGTGGGTCAATAGAGCATCGGTTGAGGAACCGCCCACGCAGAACTACTACTGTTGTTCCAACACAAGCGCATGCACTGCCGCCCCGCACCACAAAGGGGTAGGAAATCTGGCAAATCTGAGGCAGTGGGACCATCACAGAGGCCTGCATCTGAGCCAGCAGAGAGGCCTGAGAGCAGACCACCTGCCAGAGCCTATGCCATGAGAGCCCTGGAGGAGCAAGATGCCCCGGACGTCATCAGGGGTACGTTCTCCCTCTACAATACATCTGTGCATGCATTGGTGGATTCAGGATCTACTCATTCATACATCTGCATCAACCTACCCGTAGAAAGGGGGATACTAGTAGGGGAGAGTGACCAAGACATTCTGGTCACTAATCCATTGGGCCACAGTGTAGTGGTGAACAAAGTGTACAAGGGTTGCCCGTTGAGGATTCAGGGGTATGAATTCTAAGCAGACCTGATTGAGTTGCCTTTCCATGAGTTTGAAGTGATTTTGGGAATGGACTGGTTGTCACGTCATCAGGCAATAGTTGATTACAAATTGAAGAGAATTTCTCTGAAAACTTCTGAGGGTAATGAGATTACAGTTATGGGGGAAAGGATGATTTCTGTCAATGTTATCTCAGCCACAGTTGCAAGAAGAATGATGAGAAAAGGCTGTGAAGCTTACCTAGCGCACGTGGTTGATACTAGGCAAGTTAAGCCAAACCTGAGTGATATATCCACAGTAAAGGACTTCCCAGATGTGTTTCCTGAAGAATTACCTGGTTTGCCACCAGAAAGGGAAGTTGAATTTGCTATTGAGACACTGCTGCAAAGACCCATTTCCATTGCTCCTTATAGGATGGCACCCACTGAATTGAGGGAGTTAAAAACTCAGTTGCAAGAGTTGCTTGATAAGGGATTCATACGCCCTAGTGTGTCACCATGGGGAGCTCCAGTGCTGTTTGTGAAAAAGAAGGATGGGACTTTGAGGTTATGCATCGATTACCGGCAGTTGAATAAAGTGACTGTGAAGAACAAATATCCGTTGCCTAGAATTGATGATTTGTTTGATCAGTTGAAGGGAGCAAGAGTATTTTCTAAGATTGATCTCAGATCAGGGTATCATCAATTGAGGGTGAAGGATGTAGATGTGCCAAAGACTGCATCAGGACCCGGTATGGGCATTATGAGTTTCTGGTGATGCCCTTTGGCCTAACGAATGCACCAGCAGCATTCATGGACCTTATGAATCGTATCTTTCATTCATACTTAGATCGGTTCGTAGTGGTCTTTATTGATGATATTTTGGTGTATTCCAAGACCAGTGAAGAACATGATGAGCATTTGAGGATTGTTCTGCAAACCCTGAGAGAAAAGAAGCTGTATGCTAAGTTGTCCAAGTGTGACTTTTGGTTGAATGAGATTGCATTCCTTGGACACATAGTGTCAGCTGATGGGATTAGAGTGGATCCCAAGAAAATAGAAGCAGTGATGGAATGGAAGCCTCCCAGAAATACAACCGAGTCGAGAAGCTTCTTGGGCTAGCTGGGTATTACAGGGAGATTTGTGAAGGATTTTCCTTAATACCGCTCCAATGACTAAGTTGTTACACAAGAATGTCGATTTGACTGAATGACAAGTGTCAAACCAGTTTTGAGAAGTTGAAGGCTATGTTGATAGAGGCACCGGTGTTAACACACCAAGTGTCGTGAAAGGACTTTGTGGTCTACGGTGATGCCTCTCATAATGGGTTAGTGTGTATTGATGCAAGAGGGGAAGGTGGTCGCTTATGCTTCCAGCGACTAAGGCCACATGAACAAAATTACCCTACCCATGATCTAGAGCTTGCAAAGAATTATCTTCGTGATCAAGATATGGAGGCATTACTTGTATGGTGAAAAGTGCTACATTTACGGACAGATCACAAGAGTCTAATGAGCTTAACCTTTCTTCATGCTCCTGCTGCACTAATTACGGACCAATCAACTTCCTCTCGCCCACTTCATCCCAACACAAGGGAGTTCTACACTTCGCCATAAAGTGCTTCGTATGGAGGCATTCCGATGCTTGACGATAATCGTTGTTATAGGCAAATTCAATTAAAGGCAAGTGTGTGTCCCAACTCCCTTCAAACTCAATCACACAAGCTCAAGCATATCCTCCAAAACTGAATGATCCTTTCGGATTGGCCTGTCTGCGTGGATGGAATGCTATACTAAAGTTCAATCTAGTTCCTAGGGCTTTTGGAGACTACCCAGAATCTAGAAGTGAACCTTGGGTCTCTATCCGACACAATAGACACCGCACTCCATGTAACCTCACAACATCATCAATGTACGGTTTGGCCAATCTTTCCAAGCTGTAATCCATTCTCACTGGCAAAAAGTGTGCAGACTTGGTCAATCTATCAACAATAACCCAAACTGCATCATGATTCTTTTGTGTACGTTGAAGTCTTGTCACGAAATCCATAGTGATTCTTTCCCATTTACACTCGAGAATTGGCAATGGTCGTAGCAACCTCGCAGCACTTGGTGTTACGCCTTTACTTGCGACAAGTTAGGCATTTGGCAACATATTCGCAATGTCTTTCTTCATTCCTCTCCACCAATAGTGCTCTTTCACACTTCTATACATTTTGGTTCCACGTGGTGCATTGCAAAAGGTGAATCATGTGCTTCCTTTAAAATGGTCTCGCCTATTCAACATTCTCAAGAATGCACATTCTGCCCTTATATAACAACAAGCTCTCATCATTTACTGATAATTCTGGTTTCTTGCCATCCCGAGCCTCTTCCATCAACTTTACATACTTATCATCCTTCTGTGCAACTACTTTAATTTGTTCTGCCAGCATTGGCTTCACTTGCCAAGTAGCTACCATCTGGCCATCTTCATTAATCTCCAAATTA
The DNA here is from genome assembly GCF_030052815.1 of Hevea brasiliensis. Classification (NCBI taxonomy): domain Eukaryota; kingdom Viridiplantae; phylum Streptophyta; class Magnoliopsida; order Malpighiales; family Euphorbiaceae; genus Hevea; species Hevea brasiliensis. The sequence continues at coordinate 87,461 of NW_026615319.1, read as the reverse complement.
GCATGCAATGCCCTTAATTCATGCACCATGGATAAAGGAGAAACCCTCAAACCAGCCATAGTCTTGCGACTTAAAGCATCAGCTACAACATTAGCTTTTCCAGGCTGATAGTCTATCAAATAATCATAATCTTTTATCAACTCTAACCATCTCCTTTGCCTCAAATTTAACTCCTTTTGTGTGCCCAAGTACTTCAAACTTTTATGATCTGTGTATATATAACATCTCTCCCCATACAAGCAATGTCTCCAGATCTTCAAGGCAAAGACAATGGCTGCTAGCTCCAAGTCATGTGTAGGATAATTCCTCTCATGCGGTTTAAGCTGGCGTGAAGCATAGGCAATGACGTTTCTATCTTGCATCAACACACAGCCTAATCCGTTATGAGAAGCATCATCAGATATGGTATACTCCTTACCCAAAGTGGGCAAGGTTAAGACTGAGCTTCATTAAATGCCTCTTTAACTCATCAAAACTTTCTTGGCATCGATCACCACTGAAATTTTACATCCTTCCTAAGTAGCTTGGTCTGGAGATGCTAGTATGGAGAATCCCTTCACAAACCTTCGATAATACCACTAAACCAAGGAAACTCCGAACTTCCGTGACATTTCTAGGTGGCTTCCAATTAAGAATGTCTTCTACTTTGCTAGGATCCACCTGGATACCTTCTGCAGATACAATATGCCCCAAAAATGAAATCTCCTTTAGCCAAAACTCACATTTCGACAGTTTGGCATACAACTGCTTCTTCCTCAAAGTCTGCAATACTATCCTCAAGTGCTTGTCGTGTTCCTCTGCATTCTTTGAGTACACCAAAATATCATCAATGAACACCACCACAAACTGGTCCAAATATGGCCTGAAGATAGTGTTCATTAGGCCTATAAAAGCAGCTGGAGCATTAGTCAACCCGAATGGCATTACCAAGAACTCATAGTGGCCATACCGAGTCCTAAAGGCAGTTTTAGGAATACTTTGCTCCTGCACCCTCAACTGGTAGTAGCCCGATCTCAAGTCAATTTTGGAGAATACAGTTGCATCCTTCAACTGATCAAACAAATCATCGATCCGTGGCAAAGGATATCTATTCTTTATGGTCACCTTATTCAACTGTCTGTAGTCTATGCATAGGCGGAGAGTACCATCCTTCTTCTTCACAAATAATACTGGTGCTCCCCAAGGTGACACGCTAGGGCGGATGAAACCCTTATCTAATAATTCTTGCAATTGTACCTTTAACTCTTTCAACTCAGCAGGTGCCATCCTGTAAGGAGTGATGGAGATTGGCTCCACACCAGGCATAGTCTCAATTTCAAACTACACCTCTCTTTCTGGAGGCAATCCCGGTAATTCTTCCGGAAAGACATCCGGAAAATCTCATACTGTAGGAATATCTTTAAGATCTGGACTCCCTACCTGGGTGTCTATCACATGAGCTAGATAAGCTTCACATCCCTTTCTAATCATCTTTCTAGCAAATGCAGCTGAAATGATGTTGGATGGCAATAACTGTCTCTCCCCGTGTATCACTACATCTGCATACTCGGGAAGACCAAAAGTGACTGTCTTCAGTCTATAGTCGATCATGGCATGATGCCTGGCTAACCAATCCATGCCCAAGATGATATCATAATCTCGGAAGGGCATGTCAATTAAGTCTGACAGGAATGTATGTCCTTGGATCACCAAGGGACAATCCTTATACAATTTGTTCACCCTAACCTCTTGTCCTAAAGGACTAGTCACTAGCACATCATAATCCAATTTCACACAAGGAATAGCAATAGAGCATGCAATACTGGCACTAGCATAAGAATGTGTAGAACCAGGGTCAAACAGCACATATACATCTCTATCAAAAATGGAGAAAGTACCACCACAACATCGATGTCTCCTTCATCCATCCTCGCACATGGTGTACACTCCGACCGTGCACCACTCTGCTCGTTGGCTCATCGTGCCTCGCCGCCGGCGTGTTACCTCTACCCCGCCTCTGCCTCTACTAGTTGTCATTGTCCTCTGAAGCGTAACCTGAACAGATCCCTGAGTGGTAGTAGGCAGTCCAGATCTGCGAACACTAGTGCAATCTCTAGCAAAATGCCCACTTCCACCACAGTTGTAACAGGCTCCTATGGCCTTATAACATACTCCTCCATGAGTCCTGCCACAAGTTTCACAAGCACGGGTAGGAAAGGAAACCCTAGATGTCTACTGTCCGGATCTAGGTGGCCTATGCCCTGAGAATCTTCCCCTACTAGATCCTCTGTTACTTGGTCCCCCAAAGCTCTTCCTCTTACCCGAATTGTTACTTAGACTTTGACCTGTAGGCTTACTACTCTTCTCTTTTTCAGTGGTTACCTTCTCAGATGCCCCTTCCAGTTCTATCCTTTCCAATTCAAGGGCCTGTGATATAAACCCAGAGAAGTTGTCATGTCGAAACCCAACCACTTGCAATCTCAAACTAGGCCTCAAACTAGCCTCAAACCGTTTGCATCTGTCTCTACTGGTAGTGAGTAGGCTTCCAGCATAGTGGCTGAGGCGAGAAAAGTCTCTCTCATACTCTACGCATCTTGTTCCCTTGCTTCAAACCGAGAAACTCCTGTAGCTTCATATCCACATAGGTATCGGGAACATACTGCCTAAACTCCCTTAGAAAGTCATCCCATGTCAGCACTGGCGGCTCAGCCAAACTGTGGGGAATGGTCTTCCACCACTCCTATGCATCTCCATGCAGCAAGGAAATTGAATATTCAAACTTTAACTCATCTATGCAGTGTAATTTCTTAAAGAGCCTCTCCATCCGTTCTAACCATTGCTCAGCTTCCAATGGGTCCACTGTACCCTTGAACTCTGTTGCCCCATACTTCATTAACTTGTCATATTGTCTGGCTGGGGATGGTGGTTGCACTCGAGGTGCTTGCACAGAGCTTGGATCGGTATATTGCCACCATTTGCTGAAATAGTGCGACCATCTGGCTGAGCGAATCGAGCAGAAATCGCATGGGTGGGATGGGTGCAGCCGATCCACTGGCATTCTGAGGAGCTGGGGCTTTCCCTTGTACCTCAGCTGCTACTGATTGCTCTACTGTGTGATCCCCCTCTTCCATATTGAATCACAAGGAATTCTACTCCCTGAGCAACCAACACAAGGAGATTTCCTTCCATTAGTCCATATTTAAGATGTAATGCACTATATGTATCAATAATGACAATTGAGCAGTTGTACTTATCAAAAATTTTCAAACATACAATTTCAAAACTTGTATAAAAAGCAAAGCTCTGATACCACTAAAACATGTCACACCCTAACCCTTATAAGGCACGACATGTTCCCGTAGCATACCTAATGAATTACCAAACTCCACCTACAAATAACCCATTAGTTATGCTACAAAGGATTTTAAAACAAACCATAACTTTTTATCTTATCAATTCTTTTGCGGAAAACTGCATGAGAATAGTTAAAATTCCATGTAAACATTCATTGGAAATAATGATAGACTAAATATTATAAAAGTTACATTTTCATAAGTCTCAAAGTAAAATACAAAATAGTTACAAACTCAAAATGAGATAGCAATGCAATGCTTTTAAATACAAACTGCTCAATATCCGTACATCCATACATATAGGTACAAAATACATCCAAAGGAATCATAAGGCTATACCTAACGTAAATACCCATAAACAATACCAAAATGCTGCTTTCAAGTCTCTCACTCAGCAGCCTTCTCCTTTCCCTTACTCCGCGATAAAGATAAAGAAGCTATCACGAGTATATCACTCAGTGGTGCACAACTAATAACTTTAAAACTTAAGGTAAAACACAATTTGTCAAGGCATAATAAATCACATTTTTCTTAAGCATGAAAACTTCACAAGAGTTCTAAGTTCATAAGAGCCATTTATTAGAATAACATTGCAAATGAGAAATCATACTTCATAAATCACAATTCACAAAGCATTAGTGTTGCCAACATCAACATACAGTTCAGGCCATGACACAAAATTTCACGATCAGTGCCGTGTTGTATACCACGACAAAGCAATCTCAACCTCATTAACCGTTATTAATGAGGGAAGGGCTAGCTAGCTAATGAGTACTCATATAGTCTTACCCCACTAACCGTTATTAATGGGAGACATAATCAATATCAATTACCAACCCCAAGTAGCCGTTACTACTGGGGAGTTCCGAAAGGGACTGTCATGCTAACTGTGGTTTCAAAACAGTTTCCAAAACTTTTCCATTCAACAATCACATTTATAAACCGATAAACACATTTAAATTCATCATAATATCCAAATAAAGGTAGCAACACCTAAATTTCTTAAATGAAAGAGAAAAACCATATTTTAGTTAAAGTAAACTTGTTCAAAGCAAACTCATTCAATTTAACACATTCCAAGCAATTTACAAATTTAAAAACGAAGAAAATGTTAGTTGTGCACAAACCTTCAATGCTCTCCTTTATTGTTACCTACTTCTCCTTGTCCGTTCCAACTTCTTTTTCTACTGAAAATACACAAATAGAATACCTCAATACCAATCTCAATTGCTGCCAAGAACTCATTATATGCATGTCTAATGCATCCTAAGTTAGCTTTGAAAATTTTAGAATATTTTGGTTTTGGGACAGCTTGGTGCCCCAATCTTTGAACCCAATTTTTACCTAGTTTCGATCATAATTTGGTGAGGTGTTCTTCATGAAAATTATTCATTTAGGTCTTAACTTTATTTTCCTTTTTGAATCGCCTAATTCGGAGCTGTGTAGCTCAAGTTATGCCCAAAACACCATTACTGTTCACGTCACTGTTCATGCTGCAGATTTTGTTCTGGCAGATTTATCGATCCAAATTCGTTCAGCAATTTGACCAAGTTAAGTCCATAATTTGGTCTAACATTCTTCATATGAAATATTCTACTATGTCTTAGGTTTCCATCGGTTCAAGAATCGCCTAAATCGGAGTTTTCTAGAGAGAGTTATAGCCATTGAAACTTTACTGCTCATATGGCAATTCTGCAGTTTTGCAGATTCAGTAACTCAACTTTGCTCAATAATTTGATTGGGTTAATGGCATAATTTGGGTTTGTGTTCTTCATGAAAGTTTTAGGTCTATATCTCATCTAACTACTGGTAAAATTTCAGGTCATTTTGACCTGCCTAGCTCGAGTTATGACCCAAACACGATTACTGTTTATGTGTACTGTTCATACTGCAGTTTTTCAAGTTTGGTCAGTTTGTTCACTAGGTTTTGGTCACTTTTTGGGCATGCTTCCTAAATGAAAATTGTGTCATTTAGTGCCTATTTTCAGTCCCAATTGGTCCCATACCAATTGGACTTGTAAAATTTCATTTTTGGTCCCTCAAAGTTGACTTTTGGTCATGCTTCATACCCAATCCGAATTTGGCTTTGATTTAAACACTTCTAACACACTTAATTAGGTCACAAATGGTCATTTCTTTCCTTAAACTATGTCAAAGACATCATTTAGCACTTCTTCACATTTTTGGTCTCTAAACCCTAATGTTCAAAACCCTAATTTTTCTCCCATTTGGCCAAAACCCTAGTTTAGGTTCCATATAAGTTTTCTTTCATTTTCTTATGAAATTTCATCATAAATTAACTTCATTCCAAGCTTATACAACTAATCTAACATGAAAAGAAAATTACCTCTTGTTGATTTCTTTCCAACTTCACTTTTCTTCCAATTCTTGTTCTCCTTGCTTTTAATCTCTCAATCAAAGATCTCTTTGATGTTTTCTTTTAGTGGGCTATGGAATTTATGAAGGGAATTTAAGGGAATTAAAACTTGGGAGGGAAAATCAATGAGGGGAAGAAGTGGAAGAAGAAGAGAAAAAGAGAGAGAGAGAGAGGAAGAGAGAGGAGAGGGTGGTGGCCTCTTATGAAAAAAAAGAAATGAAGAAGACATTTGTCTTCTTATTTATATATATATATATATATATATATATCCCCAAAATTAGCTTATTAAAATTATAAATTTTAATTGTGTCATAAGGATAATTAAACTTAAATTTTTATTCCCCCTTTTTTTTTTTTTTACATTTACACTTAATTTTTCCTTTTAATTAAATAATTAAATTTAACTATCAAAAGCTCACAAGTCTTTCATTTTAATTTTGTCATAATGGAAATGAAAGTTTAAGTTTTCATTTCTTAAATTTTCCCTTACATATTTTTACTTGAATTTTTCTTCAATTTTTACCCCATAATTCAATTCATTAATTTCATTTAATTTAATTGACATTTTGGTCAAAAATCAACTCTTGAGGTGAATTGACCAAAATGCCCCTCATCGGGTCATAATCCTTCTTTTTATAATACCCGATGAGTCCTTAGCTTTTTTGTTCAATAGAATTTTTATTGTGTCTATCTCAATTACTTTTCTATTTATTTTTGGTCCTCAAGGTGTCTTTGAATAGTATTAGTCACGGACCAAAAATGGTACTATTCATAACACGGAGGTTCGGGGTGTTACAGGTAAAGGTTCAAATCCTGAACCAATTCTATGTTATGAAGGTCTAAGTATGGATGAAAAAAAATAAAGTATAATAGTTTGAAGTATGCTTGGATTATGAGATATGGGTTTTGGTAGCATTAAGCTGACCCGATTCTTAACACCTATAATAACCCCCAAGTTGGGTCGTTACATAATTAGCGCCTACGACTTTGTTTTACAATTTGTTTTGGTAACGACATCATATATTCCTTACAGACAAATTGACAATTTTACAATTGAGGCTAATTAAAAAAAAAAAAAAAAATCTCTGTTCAATAGTTTTTGCATTTAATTAAAAATTTTGGTAATTTATATTTTTAGAAAGGTTTATTTTGTGTGGACTGATTGAGCAATTATAAGTACTAATCGTGTTCCCTTACTGCACACGGGCTAATCTAAAAATTATATAAATAAATTATTTAATAAATGAGTTATTTTCCATATATATTGTTGCTATTGTGGAAGGTGAAAAACAATTTTTAGATTGATATATTTGCATAATTATTAACGAGCTAAAAAAAATTCAAAGAAAATATTTTCTCGCAAATGCAGTTTTTGGAAGGTCATTGATGTCCATTAAAAGAATTAGCAGTGATTTCGTGTCACTGTCCAGAAATATTTATGTTTTATTTTTGTGTGATCAATAGTTGTGCATATAATAGTAATTTTTTATATGAAGTCTAACTGAAATACTATTAACAAAAAAATAACTTCTTCAAAAAGTCATTTATAAATTATTTTAAAATTTATTGAATCTTCCTATTTTTTTATTATTATATGTTTAAAAAATAATATTAATAAAACATAAATTTTCAAATTCATTAATTATTTTAGAATTCATTATTATTATTATTATTTCTTTTTGTTATTATTATTATTATTATTATTATTATTTCATAAATATTTTTATGTTAAAAAATATTATATTAAAGAATACAATTAGTTTATTATTAGTTTCTTTTAATTAATGATTTATTTATTAATTGCTTAAAATTCATTGAATATTTTTTTACTAATAATTCTCAAAATATCTAATCTAATATTTTGATATTAATTCTTTTACTTTATCTTAAATTTCATTAATAAAAATAAGAAGGAAAAATATAATTAATAATTGTGTAAAATATTAATTTTTAAATAATTAATATAATTATATTTTTAATGCCATTATTAATAATTATGTAAAATATTAATTTTCAATTAAATTTAAAAATATATTAGTCGATCGATTTTATCATGATCATATTACGGTTATGTGCAGTTATTGTGCTTAGTTTTGTATTTAAACTCTATATATATTTAGTTTCTTAGTTATGGCCTCTGTTTTTTTTATTCTATTATATTTTATTTCTTAACACAACAAAATCTACTACTAACGTAAACTTTAATTAATGTGTATAAACTTTTTATTTTATATAATTTTAATTTATATTTTTAATTTTGCATTAAAGATGATAAAAAAAACTTTTCTAAGTATGTACATATAAAATGTGCTTGTCCTATTATGAATTTTAGTATGAGATAATAATTACTAATTTTATTCTCTTAACAAATAGTGTAAGACTTTAGCATGTATTATTATATTTAATAAACTAAATAAAATAGCTAATATAATAGGTTAAAAAATTATTTTCCAAAAAAAAACTCTCTGACTAGTATAAAAAAAATATAAAATTGAAAAATATAAATAGGTTGACTTTTATTTGCCACTTTCTAAAGTTATCTTATTTAAAATGTCTGTAATTAAAAAAGAACAAAATGTATTAATTAATTTCTTAATTTTACATTTATATTTATGAAGTAGAATAATTATTTATATAATTTTATATTATTCATCTTATCACCTTGCTCAATTAAGCAAGGTAATAGATAATTTAGTCGAACTATAAAATATTTTATAATAATTTAAATAATTTAATTGCGATTTTTTTAAGTACTATGACAACATTAAATAGCATTAAGTTGAAAAGAACAAAATAGGACAACAAGCAGAAGTCAATACCCGAACCACCACCGTTGCTGACTGGTGTGGCCTCATCACGGCCTCACCACAAAGCAAGGGTCACATCTTGGTGCGCTCTTGACTCCCTCTATTCTGCATTCCATTAATGATACACTTCTTTCTTTACTACATTTACTACTAATTTGTTCTCCGTTAGTAACCCCTTAATCTCCCATTAATTACCCACTTGTCCATGTCGTAATTACCAAAACATCCTTGTGATTAATCTAGAAAGAGAAGGGGAGACCTTGGGTAATTTTCAACTTCAAACCCTAGACTTTATTCCTCAGGTGCAGCACTAGGCTCAGGGCAGGAGGCGGCGGCGGAGGTGTTAAGAGCTGAAGTAATCTGGTGCACTGTGTTGCGCAAGTGGTTATTGATGGCGTTGACACTGGAGAGATTGAGCTTTGCAGATGGGATGGTGCTGTTGTTGGCAAGTACTTGGAGCCCCACAGTGAGTAGACAGCCTGCATTAGAATTATTATTATTTCCATCTTGTGAAGATTGGATGGAGTTGCCTTCATTGACAGTAGTGTTGGTTTTACAAGTGGATTCCATTGGAATTATAACAAACCCTAATGGAAGAAGAGGGATGCAAGATGGGTCCTCCCCACCCATAGCGAGCTGGATTGATTCAACATTGATGGTGGTGTACACAACAAAGCTTCCAGATTGGTCTGTGCAACTCTCCTGTAGCATCAGATCTACGTGTTGGGAAGAATTGCTTGCAACCTATCATCTCAATGCATACATATACATATATCAGTATGCTTATTGGTATTGAAATTTAAACTAAATTTTATATGTTAAAATAAAATAATGAAAGGTAAGGCATGACTTTTTAATATTACGTTGTTTGGGAGTAAAGATAAATGATAGTTTACTAATTTTATGTTGTTTGGATCAAATATATGGAAAGATAAAAATTGGTAATAATTAATATTTAATTTATAAAAACTTTCCCTACACCCTCAATTTGACATGTTGAGAAATTAAGAGCTTTGGAAAAATCTCAAAAAACCAAAAAACCTTAAACTCAACTCAACTCAACTAAGCTTTATCCCAAAAATTTGGGGTCGGCTATATGGATTCGCTTTCTCCACTCTGAACTATTTTGAGTTAAATCCTCATAAATGTGTAATGCTTCTAGGTCATGTTGTACTACTCTTCTCCAAGTCAATTTAGGTCTACCCCTTTTTTTCTTTCTATCCTCTAACCGAATGTGCTCTACTTGTCTAACTGGAGCCTCCATATGTCTATGCTTCACATGACCAAACCACCTCAATCTCCCTTCTCTCAACTTATCTTCAATTGGCACCACTCCTACCTTTTCTCTAATACTCTCATTACGGACTTTATCTAGTCTAGTATGGCCACTCATCCACCTTAACATTCTCATCTCTGCAACTCTTATCTTAGATGCATACGACTCTTTCAGTGCCCAACACTCACTACCATATAACATAGCCGGTCGTATGACTGTACGGTAAAATTTTCCTTTCAATTTATTGGGAACCTTAGATCACATAAAACTCCCGTGGCACGTCTCCACTTCCACCATCCGGCTTTAATCCTATGACTAACAGCCTCCTCACATCTCCCATCTACTTGAAAGACTGAGCCTAGATATTTAAAGTGATTACTTTGGGATAGTACCACTCCATTCAAACTAACTTCTTCCCTATCACCAATTTAGCCTTCACTGAACTTGCAATGCATGTATTAAAAAACCAAAAAACCTTATCCCATAAAATCTCCCTCCCAAATAAATCCATATGTCTTAATTACATTAAAAAAAAAAAAAAAAACCTTATCCTACCACTAAAAACTTGCTCCAAACAAAGTGTTTGGAGGTGAATTTGGTATTCAATTTATAACATTTTTATGCCGACTCTCACCATAGCCCTGGCAATATGATGCGAAGAAAACTTACATTGATGCGAAGAAGAGAAATGCAGTTTCCTGGATGAGAGCCATTGGCAATGTGAGCAACTTCATGCAAGGTATTCCCATTAGAAAGAACATCCAACTGGACAAAGTATGATACAATACATTTTGTCAATAATAACAATAATAATTAAGGAGAATGTATTACAGTAGATTTGATCAATGAAATCTCAACTTAATTAATAAAAATACTAAATGAACCTGAGAAATTCCTTGTTCATCCCTTAGGAGATCAAAGACTTGGTAATGAGGAAAGGGCATCCAAGTAGTGGATACTGCACTGAGAATGATCCCATTAGGCTGGCCAGGCTCTGTGATTTTCCTAGTAGTAATTCGAACAATGTCATCGCAGGATTCAGACAAGGCTGTCCACGATTGGCCACCACAAGTGCTTACATTCACGCAAAACGTTCTTATCATTCTCTGTGCCAATCTCATCAAATTCTTTCTAGCTTCCGGAGAAGGTATCACTGAAATATTGCAATAAAAACAAAATATAATCCTGCAACTTCAGCATGCATACATTTGCGCCTGTATAAATTGTGAAATAAATGGAAAAAAAAATATAGCATATTTTATAACCTCCTAGGTCTGAGATATTTCTAGCCATGAGGCTAGCAACCCTCTCACATTGTCGTTGTAATACTCCTAACCAGCGATGAGCTCCAAATGCCATCCCACTATACACAAATTGACTAAATATCTGATGCACAGGCTTCTCCTCAATCTCTGCGTGTTCTACCCAAGTAACCTGTGTGTGTGGGAATTATTTCATCAGCATCGCTCTAAAAGATTACTAAACCCTCCAAAATGGAGTAACAGCTGCCAATATTTTGTTAGAAAAATTAAAGAGTAAGCAGCTCCAAATTTTACAAGTACCTACGTACCCTTGAGTACCCATTGGGCATATCTTGAATGACACAGCCAGAAGGCCTTCTCCTGTATAGAGGAAAAGAAGGTTGTTGAATATTCTCATGGAAGCCATCAATGGGAAAATCAACAATTGCCCAAGTTCCTTCCTCTACATTTTGTTGGCAATAGCGTAGAAAATATGCCTCCCGAGTTGGCACCAATGGGGAAAGAAATTGCAGTTCTGCATAAATCTGATCAAATAACTAACAAATAATTAAGTGAACAAAAAGAAAAAAAAAATTGAGAGATTAATGGCAGCATAATTTTCAATACGATTAAAAGACTAGTTTATAAGTAACACCATCAAATGCAAGCTTACCAAGTGAAGAGAACCACTCGCACCAGAAACACCAGGACTTATAATTTGAACAGTTTTTGCACTAGCAACAATCGAAGGAAACAGCTCCATCCATTTATTCTAAAAATGCAAACATACAAAGAAGCAAAAGATGAAGCATAATTTAGCTTCATATTTGAGTTAAAAAACAACATTCGTTAACATGAAATGGCAAAAGGATGAATATAAATTAAGGTACGTACTGCATCGAGAAAGGCATCAACCAAGTTGATGCTATTCATTATAACCACAGCACTGTCTCGTGTAGCTTCATTCCTTAACTCACTTGAATGCTGCTTGAGATTCAGAAGCCATGGAAACATCTTTGCGTGCTCTTCAAGATTAAGTACCTCCTTCCCATTCTCATTGTTTCTGATCCAAAGAGGTTCAGTTGCCTGGCACATCTTCACAAGTTCATTAAGGGATGATATTGCAATCTCCATTGCAAGAGTTTTTTCCTCTTCCATCAACACAAGACCAGACTCAGCAAAGGAAGAAGTTTCCGGCAACATAGGCATAGGCATCATCTCAGTGCAAGAACCCAAGGAGTCTGTGAACTGCCTTGAATATATGTTCATATCCAAGTCCAAGGAAGGGGGAACAAGTGTAGGAACAGGTTGCATTACTTGAATCGGCCGGCCAGTATAGCGTGAAGCAATGCAACAGACACGTTCTAACTGCTCAAGATTTTAGCAAGTATTGATCAATCCTGATTTCTTCTTTCTTTATATATATATATATATATATATATATATATATATATATATATATATATATATATATATTCGAACTCGGCATCTTCAGTATCATTGAGGACTAGCAAAGCCATAAATTTATATTTATGGAATCTTATTCACAACATATAATTAAGCAGCATTTTCATATTATATAAGCATAAAAAAATAACTGTTTTAATTAAATAATTTTAAGAACCAATTAATTATGAGATTATTATATATAGTATTTATTTATTTCAATTGGTAAATTGTCTCATGAACTTAACAATTGCAATTAATTACCTGATCTCTAAGTCGTGCATTTTCAATTCGAAGCTCCTCAAAGGAAATCCCACCAATCACAGCTGGCTCTCCACAACTAGGGCAGATAAGATTACGTAATTCTGCTTGTAGCCGATAATTATCATTCTTCAATGTCTCGTTCTCTGCCCTGAGTATAATATTATCTGCTCGATCTTGCTGTGCCTATATTACATTACATTTTAAAGGAAACAGAAAATTAATAAGGCTACGCTAAAGGGGTTTATTATCAAATGTAGCCCTAAAAAGAATTACCTTTTTGGAAGCACATGTGCAGGTAAGGATTTAAATTACCCAAGCCTCAGGGTTATTAATGGATACAGACTGTATATGGATATGTTGGACTAGAAGAAAGGAGCCAGTGAGCCAAAGCTATAAATGCGATTCTTTTGCTACGATGCTCATGATGATGGCTTAGTAAAAACATTACTAATGGACGCGGTTTATTGGGAATCGCATTCACCGTGTGTAAGCTCAGCGGCTTCTTTAAGAGTTGGGGCATTTTAGGGTTAGCATGAAAGTGAAAGAAGGGAGAGAGAGAGAGAGAGAATAGTTACCTTCATTTGGGTACGGCGATTTTGGAACCAAAACTTAACTTGGCGCGGTTTTAAACCGAGTTCTTGGCTAAGTTTCATCCTTTGTTTGTCATCTGGGTGTGGACATTCCTTAAACAAGCTGCAAAAGAAGTTTTCTTTATGTTTATATATGATATCATATGAAAAAGCAGTGCTCTGTTGCATAAAAATAAAATATGGTTGTAGAAAAATACATTTGCACATGAAAATTAATTAAAGCCATAATGGGTCTGTTTAAAAGTGGATAACAAGTTTTGAATTTGCTGAGAGCATAAGATATAGAAAATCTCTCTGAGACAAACACAAACAGTCCACTTTTGGATCTTTTTGCAAATGGTTTTTTCTTTGCAAATAGAGAATCCAAGTTACGACTGTGCATGGCATTGGAAATTTATAGATAGAGAAAATTGAGAGATGTGCAGAGATGTGTTCATGAAAATTATAATATTTTTGTTCATAAATTAAACAAAAATAAAATGCATAAGATAAGAAAATTATTTTTTTTTATTGTAATAATAAAGATATATATATTTTTTTTTTTTTAAAAAGATGGAGACATACGCTTCCATTTCTTGGATCTGGCGTGCAGTGTGCCTATGGTAACGCTTCTTCTTTGGAGGCTGCTCGGTGCTGATCTCTTGCTCATTCCCTGATTTGTCTTCAAGTTGTTCACTTCCAGACCTACTCTCCATCTCCTCCTTTCCACGCATCATTAACTCACTTTCTTCTTTCTAAATAAATCCAAACAAATCACAGAAAAAATCATCGTTCATCTCCAAAAATAATAAAAAAAAAAAAACGTAGTGTAGACTGCACCTACAGGGACTAAGGAAGGGAAAGAATTGAAGGACATGCTTGGCATGAAGTCGAAGTTAGGGTTTCCCATGGAAGACGTAAAATGGTTTTCTGAAGAGATCACATTTCCTCCCATGTTCGGTAATACTTGGCAATCCCCATACATTTTTCCTTCTTCGTTGTGTATATATATAAGCTAATTATTAAAAGAAACACCCCAAAATTCTGGTTTCTTTTTACCAGCTTCACTTGAACCTAGCCGTCTCTGTGTCTGCCATTACACTCAAGAACAAGAAAGAATATAAATGTAAGAAAATAATTAAAAAATATATGAAATGGGCTCTGTCAAATCTAAATATGTAGCTCAAGAACACAATTGAAAGACCACGAGAAAAATGGAAACAAATGTTTCATTTTCGTGGTAAAAGTTGCAGAAAGTTGCCGATGAATAATAAAGATTGTGATTTTCCCATATCTGAAAAGTCAATAAAAAGAAAGAAAGAAAGAAGTAAAGCAAAAATAAGATTAATTCAAGATTCACCATTAAAGATTGAGAATTAATTGTCAAAAAGAAAATGGCCAAATAAAAAATCAAAGCTTAAACATCAAGAGCAGAGAGTAAATGGTACCAACAATCTTATGTCGGTTGATCTTTGAAATTTCAGAATTGAATTCTTGGAAAATAAGAAGAAAAGAAAAATAAAATCTTCCTGTTTTTGATTTCCAAAACACCCCTCTCTTGCCCTTGAGGCCTCTGGCCTTCACTCTGCTCCTCCCACTCTCACTCTTTCCTTTGAATGTTACTTAATATCTCTCTCTTTCTCTCTGACTATAATATGCATTTGTGTCATAAATAGATAATTTATGGATTTCACCGTACAGGGTTAAAATGGGCATTTTGAAATTAGGATTTGAGAGAAACCGATCAAATGCCAATTACTGCGTTTAAATGGCTTTCGTACGTGGCAGGTCCTTAATGGCCTTTTATACGTTTCCCGAAGCCACAATGCAAAAGTCAAACCCCTCCTCATTCACCAAAGAAAATTATCCTAATTCCTCGTGCGTGGGGTTTTCTTTTTTTTTTTTTTAAGGATTTTACTTTTCAAAAATACCGTAAATTAATCTAATTAATAAGTTATTTAAAAATTATTTTATTACAACATATTCATGTATTTTATAAGTAATTTCATAAATTAAATTTATTTAAGAATTCCTGTCAAAAGAAACGGTATTATAAAAATCCGAATTGACCTTGCAGTGGATCCAATAAATTAGTAATAAGATATAAAATCAAATTGATTTTTTTATTGAACCGAATAAAGAGTTGATTTAGAAAAAAATCGATTGAGTCTGTGATTGAATGAATGACCATTAATTCATTGACCAAGTTAATTTAAAATTTTTTAATTAAAAATTTTAAAAAATCAATAATATTGATATTTTAATATTTAAAATTTATATTTATATTTAGTAAATGACTAAAATTTTAATTAATTATTATTTTTATTTATAATAATATAAGAAATTTTATAAAATGATATTTTTTATTTTTAATATATAATTAATATTTCATAAATATTAAGAAGTGGTAAAATATTTGTATTTTGTATATTAATTATAAATTAAATTTTGAGAATTAAATTATTTAAATTTTAAATATTTTTAATATTTTCATATAAAATTTAAAAATATTATTATATATATACATATTGATTCTAAAAATAAACTTAGTTGATTAAATTTTTTTAATTAATATTGATAACTATAATATTTAATTAATTTTTTAATGACCCACTGATTAAACCGTTAACCCATTGGTTGAACCAGTGATCCATCAATTTGGTCTTTTGCCTAGATAAATTCTGAGTCGCATTTAATAACTATGAAATAAAAAGAGTGTTGATTTTGTTTTTTTTTTAAACAAAGATTCAAACTATTATTCATGAAAGAGAAGTAGGATACAACCTATCTTTAGACAACAAAAGAACTAACTGACTTAGGGGATTAGATGTCCACCCAATAGCAAGACAACTCAGATGAATATTTTTAGCAATCCAATCTGCACAACTATTTGTTATTGTAGGTACAAAGCAACACTTAACAAGAGGATAAGCTACAAGCAAATCTTGAATGTCATGAATAATAGACTCGAATTCCCAAGGGACGGAAACTAGAGGAGAAGAAAGGAATTTAATAAGCTGAGAAGAATATGATTCAATCATATAAGGACTGGGTCCCTAGCTTAGAATGAAAAGAAAAGCTTCACGAAGAGCAAAGCCTTTTGCCATAACAAGAGATCCAGCAACAAAAGATGAAGCACACCCATATAGGAAACTACCATTCAAATTCTTTAGGATAATGCCATAACTCACTGTTGATGAAGCAACATTAAAAGAGGCATCCACATTTGCTTTCCATGAACCAAGGGGATGAGAACTCCACATAGCATTACCCTGTACTCCATTAAAACTAATCCTAGAATGGCATTATGGAATTGCTAGGGTTTGCATCTCCTCAAGAGCATTCTAAGCCTTCCAAATGGCAGCTATAGGATTTGGAGGAACAAACTTAAAAATAGCAACATTGTAAGACTTCCAAATTTGCCAACACAAGAAAGCTGCCAAACACAATTCCTTCTTATTAGGAGCTGAAGAAAAAAATAATAAGTATCCCAACTAGTCCACAAAAGAAGAAAAACCAGCCTCCCATAGGGAGAAACCAAATAGAACCCAAACCAAATAGCCTTGGCATGCTCACAAAAGAACACAAGATGTTCCTGAGTTTCGACACTCTTATTACAGATATTGCAACAAGAGAAGGGCTACATTTACACTTGAATAGATTAACATTTGTAACTAGAGAGTTTGTATAGGCCCACCATAAGGAGCGAATCTTTTAAGGGACAATAATATGCGATATAGCCTACCAGAGATGGATTGAAGGGGATCTGGATGTTTAAAGGATGGCAATACTAAGCAATTGAGAAAATAAGATGAATAAAGAGGGGGATAGAAAGCTTAATTTTGCTTTTAACATTTTAATCTATGTGTTTAAAGGCTTTTTTACTCTATGTTTAAATAAATTTATTTTTAAGTTTTTGTTTCTCAATTAATCTATAATCTTTTGTTTAAGTTTCAATAGACCTAATCTTTTACTAAAAAAAATAATAATTTTTTAATAGTAAAATATTAATTTTGTATTTTAAAGCACAAAAAGTTAATAACAAATGAAAAAAAAAATAACAATGCATGAACATTAAGAACATGAACATAACCTAGATTTGAACATCAAGAAGCAAAAAATCAAGAAATAACAAAATAAATAAATAAATAAATAAAATAAAAAGCAAAAAGATTGACCCATTAATTTCAGGGCCAGAAGATTGAATGCCCACCGCCATTAGATTAACAGTGTGGAAGGCTCATCTAATTTCTTCTCCTCAAATTCGAGTCCTTAGATTAACGAGAGCCGAGATAATACAACCAAGCCTAAATTATGACAAACACATAATCAATTTAAAGCATGACTAATAACAACTCCAGCAATTCAAAGGATCACTGGCAACAACCCCATCAAAATTTGAAAATTAAAAAAAAAAAAAAACTAGTGATAAACCAAATAAATACAACCCTAGATGCAAGCTCAGTAACAACCCATTGATTTTTTTTTTTTTTTAAAAACCAGCAAAAAACGCAATAAAAACAATTTCAGATGTAAGCCAAACAACAACTCAGTAGCACCATTGTTGAAGTCGAATGCTTGAACTATCGAATGCCTAGCAACAACCCAATAGTGTTGCTCGCTTCACTCATCATGAGAGGCTAGTCAAGATTATGAGAAGAAATAGGAAGAAGAGAGTGGAAGGAGGGGAGGACGAGTACTCGTGTTGACTAGACGTGGGAGGGGACGACTATAAAGAAAGGAGAAGTGGTTCTAGAATGAAGAAAGATTTAGAGATTAAGTGGTGACATTGGTTGTGTCATGGATTTTGTATTATGAGTTTGTGCTCTTGAGTTTATGAATCTTGTGTTCTTACAAATACTTGAGTTTTACGAGATTTGTTTTTATTTTATTAATTTGTGTTGTTGAATTTATGCTTTTGTATTTGATAGATTCTAGAATTATGCTCTTGAGTTCATGATTTGTGTTCTTGATTTACCATTGTTTTTAGATTTATTTCGATTTACCATTTTATTTTAATTATTTATTTAAAATATAAAACTAATATTTTATCATTAAATTTTTTTTGCCAAAAATTGGGTTATTTTGGACTAAAATAAAAATATGTGTATTAATTTGAGCAAAAAGTTTAAAATTATCTTATTAGAGTTTCCTTAAAAAGTTTAAGGGCAAAATTAAGCTTTCAACCATAAAGAGGGCATGTATATATATATATATATATATAAAATGTAAAGAGATATTCTCAAAAAATTTGTTACGTGCCACATTTTAAAAATATTCTCCTTTATACTAATTATTATTTAATTTTTTATTTCTCTTTTAATTATCATTATTAATCACAATAATACCTTAATATTTATTATTTAAATTATTTTTTTTTAAATTTAATTTTTAAAAATTAAGACATTTTTGTAATTAAATTCAATATTTAAAAATTATTTATATTATTTTATAAATACTAAATATTATTTAATTTTTTTATTTCTCTTTTAATTATCATTATTATTTACAATAGTACCTTAACATTTATGATTTAAATTATATTTTAATTTTTTTTTAAAAAATTAAAATATTTTATGATTAAATGTAATATTTAAAAATTATTTATATTATTTTTTTATAAAATTTTTTATACAAAAATATTATTTGCTACATGTTACCATTAATAATAATAATAATAATAATAATAATAATAATAATAATAATAATAATAATAATAATAGGTCATTGATGACCTTTAGTTTAAAGAAAATTTACCATTAATTTATGATCTCATAATAAATCATAAATATTCTTATTTATACTAATTATTATTTAATTTTTTTATTTTTCTTTTAATTATCATTGTTATTTATAATACTACCTTAATATTTATTATTTAAATTATTATATTCTTTAAAATTTAATTTTTAAAAATTAAGACATTTTGTAATTAAATATAATATTTAAAAATATTTATATTATTTTATAAATACTAATTATTATTTATTATTTATTTCTCTTTTAATTATCATTATTATTTATAATATTATCTTAACATTTATGATTTAAATTATTATTTTCTTTGAAATTTAATTTTTAAAAAATTAAAGCCTTTTATGATTAAATGTAATATTTAAAAATTATTTATATTATTTTTTTATAAATTCATTTATGCAAAAATATTATTTGGCATATATTACTATCTATCTATCTATCATCATCGTCATAATAATAATAAAAAGGGTTATTGATGGTCATTAATTTAAAGAAAATTGACCATTACTTTGTGATCTCATAATCAACTATCATATAATTTAGTCAACCTTAAATTATTTTATATCTTTAATGAATATTTTTATTACATTATTATATTTTCTATTATTTTTATTATAAAATCTTTATTAAAAATATTTGAGAGACAAAAAATGTATTTTACATAAAAAGTTATACAAATAAAATATATAGATTTAACTTATTTATAATTAATATGCATTATTTTTATATTAATAATTTAATATTCTTTTTATTTCACTTTCTTAAGATTAATTAATGGGTAATATTATTAATATTATGGCCAACTTATGACAATTTAATTGAAATGACCAAGTAAATAGAAAATATTTTATATTATAAAAATTGAATTAGAATGTTTGTTACCTTTTTTTAATTAAATAATAGTTAATATAAATTAATTTTTTATTTAAATGATTTTCATTTGTTTATCTGTATATAGTATGTCATATGAGATATTGAATACATATCAAGCATTATCTTCTCAATAAGTATTTTCATTTTACCTAAATGCTTTTAAATCTTTTTTTAATTTATACTTTTTTTTATTATTTCTTTCACAAGTTATTAGTTATTATTCTCAAAATTTATTTATTTAAATATATTTAATTAATATTTATTTCATTATTAATTTTTTATAAATTTTTTATTTAATAGTTCTTAAACCTCTAAATTTTTTATTTCATTATAATTATATATCGAATGCAATGATAACTAATATTTTGATTATCCACATTTTATTATTATTAATTTTTAATAGAATTATTTTTAAATTTTAATTAAATATTTATATTTTGATGCATAAATTATCTCTAAACTATATTTTTACATAGAAGTAGAATTTCAAAGATAAATTGTAAACATGATTGTATCGAAAATTTAATTATAAATAAAGATGATTAAAAATAATTAAAGTTATAGTATTAAAATTATAGAATCTGTTTTTTGAAAAATAGTATGTATTTTTAATAATTATTATACTAATAGAAAATGATAATATTTTAAAATTTTAATTTTTATGAAATATATTTATTTTATATTATAAATTTATGTAAAGTGATAACATTTTTGTCAGAAAATTATTTTATAAAAAATATATCAGATTAATAAAAAAGAATTTACACTTAGATATAGTATTTTTAGCAAAAAATATAATAGAATATTATTTTTAATTATAAATATTGTTATATATTTTCATTATTATTAAAATTAAATAATTCAATTTCTTATTAGTAATTTAATTTTTTTTTATTATATTAATAACAAAAAAATATTATATTTATATATTTTTAAAATAATATTATTTTCTCATTAATTTAATTTATTTTCTGTAATTTATAAAAAATAAATATTGATTTACATAAATTATGATATAAAATATAAAAATTTTATAAAATTTAAATTATTTTTTGAATAAAGTATATTTATTACATTTTAAACGAAATAATCATAAAAACTACTATTAATATATGTATAAAAAGAATTAAATAGGTATTTTAATTAATTATATCATAAATTAATTAAAATTTTATTATTATAATAAATAAAATTTTATTTAAATTAAATTAAGTAAAAGATAAATTTTAATTTAAAATTAATTTAATAATAATAATAATTTAACTTATTTAAAATATAATTAAAAATTAAATTAAAAAATAAAAATTATAAATTACCTATGCATAGGATGGACATTATGCTAGTCATTTAATATAATTAATTTAATTAATAAAAATAAAAATTTATTTTTTATTAGTTAAGATTTAATTTTATTGGAAAAATTTTAAAATTAATTATTCTAAATGTATTAAGTTGATATAGAAAAAATTATTCTTAAAATTATTAAAAAAAACTTTATTTTAATGTATAAAAGATTATTTAAAAATATTTTAATTGTAAAGCTTGTAAATCAATAAATCATAACTGTCCATTTTTTTGTGTGGCTTTTTCCGCATTCACAAGAGAATATTCTGTCCTCCAGCTACAAGTGTTAACATATAAGAGAAAATTATAGAATAAAAGCTTGGTTCCATTTAAATAGTTTTACATTAAATGGTAAATCAATTAACAAAAATGTATAATAAAATGAATCCTACAAAATAATAACTAACTAGTAATGGGTCTCACAAAATAATAATTACCTAATAATTTTTTTTTTTGCAAAAATAATAATAATTGTCTATATATATGTCAGTTTATTATTGGTTTACTATTTAATGTCAAATACTAATATAAAATCACAACTATATTGTATAACTAGAGAATTGGCCGTGCATTAGCACGTGACTATTAATTTTTTTTTTATTGTATATATTTTCTTTTAATTTTAATATATAAAAAATATAATATTTTAAATTTTTTATTAGTGATTTTAAATTTTATTTTTATTACTTTTATCTCTCAAAATTTTTAATAAAGATTTTATAATAGAAATAATATATATATATATATATATATATATATATATATATATATATATATATATATATATATATATATATATTGTAAGTTATCTTATAATAATTGCTACTTATTATAGTATTAATAAGGTAATTATTAAATAATTTATAACTTATATATAATAGAGAATGCCACTTAGTAATATTATGAAGGAGAATGCTATATAATATAAGTCACATGGCAATCCATGGAAAAAAATGCACACATATATCTATGTGGAAGGTAATCCTCAGAGTCTGACACATACCATTTTCTTTGATGGTATTACCAAGTGGTTTATGATATATGGCATTCTCCTTTATAGCATTGTTATTTAGCATTCTCTATTATATGTAAGTTACAAATTATTTAATAGTTAACTTATATATATATATATAATGGTTGTTATGGGTTTGGCAAATTTTAATTGGTTGTTGACACTCATATACATTTACATCCACAAGTACAGTTAAATCAAATTTTCTTTGCCCTTGGACCGCCTTATCTTTAGTCTAAAGTTAAGCCCCATATAGATGTAAATAGAAATACTTCATTTTCTTAATTTAAAAAAATTATTAGGTATTATTATGTGTGTTAATTACCATTTATTCAGCTTGAGATTTTTTTTTTCACTAATTAGATATTATTATTTTTAATTAAATCATTTTCATAAAATGTGTCATTCTTCAAGCAACGTACTCAATTTTAGGATCACATATCCTAAAATAAATAAATAAATATATTTGATACATATTTTCCTTCTCTGCAGAAGTAAGATTTTATAATTCCACTGCAAATAAATTATATGCTGAATCCACTTATAGCTGTTTGATAGGATATTCAGATCAAACTAAATGCTACCATTTGTATTATGGAGAAGGGAGATCTAGAATTGAAAAACCAGAAACAATTAAATTGATGAAGTTTGATATGTGGGGGAAAGTGGGAGCCCTGGCCCCCCAACCCTCCTAAATGTTCTTGTAAAATAAAATAATAAAAAATTTTAAATGATAAAAAAAATATCGATTATTAATTTTAGTTAAAACTTTTAATTTTGTCAATTTAATCATAAACCTTTTCAATTATTTTCAATTTTAACAATAAATTTAATTAAACAATTGAACTCATCAATTGACAAAAATAAATCAACTTTTTTTATTTGTGTTTTCAATTTTAACTACTCTTTTGAATTTTATTAATTTATTCAATAATTTTAGTTTTTCATTGATTTTAACAAACTTCATATTAAGAAAAAAAATATAATAAATGAATAATATGTCTAATATTATTATCTTAACTTTTATTTTTTTTCCTCTCTTTTTCTACTTATCCTTTTATTTTATATACATCTTTCTTACGATTTTATTTTAAATTTAAGATAAAAAAAAATATTTAATCATAAAATATGAACAAATAATATAACCACAATAAATGCAATTATAACTTTCAAAATAATGGAGAAATTAATTAAAATAGTATTTTATATTTGAATTACTTTTGTCTTTTAAATAATTCAATTAAGCTAGTTGCTAAAATTGAAATTAATGTGAAAGTTTGAAATAAAATTAATAAAATTAAAAAGATTTAACTAAATTTGAAAAAGCAAAGGTTTTATTTTGTTTAGTCATTTAGCCTAAAAAAGAATATTTCTTATCATATATTCAATAAATTTTTATCGCATTAGCACCCTTTAAAAAAAAAAAAAACTTAACACTCTATTAGATATTTTTTGAATATATAACGTTTACCCATTCAAAATATATAAACAATAATTTTAATTAGCCATTTTTTCGAATTAATTTTATATATGATATTGAAACCCTAATAACTTATGATGGTAATTATCCTAAGATTACTGAAGAGAATAAACAAATCAAAATAATTAATATTTCCTTTACCTATACTACATGGAGGATATAAAGGATCCTACATTTGTAAATACTCTTACATATATAGTTTTAGCACACTTCTATCTCGTTTAGATCGTAGTCATTTTTACTTGATGAAGTAGTAGTTTTCCGGTAGAACTCTTGCAACCTTAGACTTCTCTCACGATTTAAGTTCCTTTCAATTCATTTGTCTCACTTGTGTTGCATCACTGGGAAGGAAGACAATTGCTAAGGCACTTTTGGGATGCCAATTGGCCATGAGGGATTTTCCCTTACTGAAATCAATTGAGGCTTGGTCCTTAAGCCTCGATGGTCACTCATAGGTACCTCTAAGGGTTTCAAAGCTTGAAATTTGGTCATGCTAATATCAGTTTGCTCTGAAATTTTGACTTGAGGCTTGAATTGGTCTAGGGACGTGCCCCGTTTCAAAATCAGCCAACACAAGTCCTTTCATGTGGGAATTAGCCAATGATTAGCTTTTTTTATCGTAGGTACCTTTTTTGTTTAGCAACAAATAACTTTTTCCAAATTCTTTTTTTTGCATTGTACCTATATTAAATAATTTATCATACATAATTCTTTTATTTGTATATAATAATTAAATATTAATATAATTATTTAAATTAAAATATTAATTTTTTACCATAATTAATGTTACAATTTAATTAGTGCAAACATTACAACAAGAAAAAAAATAGTGGCTTCAAAGATGGAATTTGGAATTAAATCCATCAGAAAAAATATCAATTAGTGATGAAGTTTCAAATGGATTAGCAACGGCATCAATTTTAGGCAATAATGGCGGACATAAAGCTAATTAGCAATTGGTTATTGACGGAATTTGCAATGGAATTTAGTCCATCAGAAATCCGTCAAAAAATCTAAAATTTAAAAGTTTAATCCCTAATCTTCATAGCCACATTTGTTCTGTTCCCTTAAACATACATCTTCCACTCTCTCTCTCTCTCTCTTTCTCTCTCTCGACAATAAGAAGTTATGCCTTCTTGCTGTTTGTGTCAACCCCACCACCACTATTGCCAAAATAATATAATTATAAATAATATCAAATTAAGGCTATTTTTGTGTATATATATATAGAAACCAGATGCTCACCTCTTATACCTAAGATTAACATGATCATCTGCCTTCCCAATATCTAATTTGAGGCTTAGATATTTCCTATTTCTCCTTTTAATTATATTTATTAAAAGCACGTCTCAGGCTCAAGGCTTATGTTATGTAATAGGCTTGCATAGAATCCTAAAACAGAGAAAGGAAGTTAGAAAAAGAATCAATTGAGGAAATAAGTAGAAAGGGGAAAAAAATTTACGGAGAATATAGAGAAGAGATAATTCTTCTATTTGATTCTGGAATTGGGAATACAGGTACTTTGCCTTCATTTTATACTCAGTTTATTCTTGGTGACTGCACATACACATACAACTAACTAGAAAAGATCTATAGTAGCTCTATAACTACTTCATTTCTTCCCTCCAAAACTAACAACCTATTAACTAATTATTTCCCTCCAAAACTTCCTCTCATAACATTTCCCACTTCTTGAAATCATTCTTTCTCAAGAATGAGGAAAGGATCAACAATCAGTAGAAACATATTGCAATTATAGACCACATGCCATACTAGGACATGCAATGAATTTTAGTATTCAAAACTAGTATCCTGCATACTAAAACTGGCTTTACTTTCTTCATTATCTACCTTTCTTTCTCTGTTTTCTCTATCTTTCAAATTCATCTTCTTTAAGAAGCTCCCTTCAAGATCAATTTGTTCTTTAGCCTTCTTGATTTTTCCTACTTATCCTCCATGGAAATTAGGAAAACAAATGAATAGAACTTATAATCATAGTTCCTTTTAATTGGTCATCTTAATTCATCCCCATTGCTCCCAGAAATTTTAGGTTTACGAAGTTTATGTTTACCTTGAATTGACTCCTCCATTCTTGGTATTTTTTAATCAAACACTTCTTCCATTTCTATTCCATCTTATGCAAAATCATTCATGATATCCTTGCAATAGTTTTGGGCATCTGAAGAACAACTTATTTCATCCCTTTTGGCATCCAAATCATCCTTTGTATCATTTTTCAAAGGACGTTCGCTTCAGATTCAGCTCCTGCTTCATTTGTTGCAGACTCTATTTGCCCATTATTAGCATCGTCATCATTCTCTCCTCAGATTCCTACTTAATCTTGTTGGAATCTTCTCCTGAGCCATCTTGTTCCTCACTTGGCTTTTTAAAAGTTCCAAGAAGTTGATTTGCATTAGTTATTTGCTCCTTCGTCACATTAATTGATTCCTTCAACTTGTCCATTTTCTGATGAATCAATTTCTCAAAATTTTCCAATTTTTGCTTCATCTATTCTTTTTTTTTTTTTTTTTTATGGATAAGTAAAGCTTTCATAACTCATGTTTCACAAAAGGATGAACAGTTGACCACACTAATTATTGAGTTGAGCTCAATCCTTTTCCTAACCACAAAATGGGTACTAATGACCTCCAGTGGCATTTAAGCTTATGCAAAAAAAAAAAAAAGAAAAGGTGCTTATGGCAAAGTGATCAAATTGGTGAGCTTATACCTCCCTTTTGCACCTTGCTATCATTTTGTAACGCAAACATCTTTTAAGAAACAAAGGCTTTATTGGCTCTTGTCTCCTTAATCTTCAATCAAGAATTTCACTTATACCCTAAAGAATATTTTCTTCCCAGGATTGTGTTCCCATGGTCAATCTTATAATTTGATTATATTTTGTTTCCAAAAAAATTGAGAAAGGAACAAGAGCTTCAAAAACAAGGTTTTAGTATCCAAGGTCAATATTTTGGAATCCTTATAAAGTAGATATGTGGAAAGAAAGAATGAGGGCTATAGAACCAGTAATTAAGAGAAATAAAGAATAGAGAATGAGAGAGAATACAAAAAATAGAAAAGAGGATTTTTACTTAAGAACTCTAAACAAAGCCTAAGAATTGGAAAATTGGGAATGGAAGGGATTTATAAGTAATTGCATTAAAAGATTGTGAAGACGGAGTTGCAAGAGAGGAAGAATATTGGAGAAAGAGAAATTAAGGAAAAAGGAAGAAGGAGAAGAAGAGAATATCAAGAAGGAGAACGAGAAGGGAATTTGGATTCCTAGAAGAAAGAAGAAAGAAACAGAAACAACAGAGTTCTACCGAGAAGAAGAAGCAAAGCAAAGAAACAGAAGGGAAGGAAAGGAAAGAGAAAGAAGAAATGAAGAAAGAAAGAAGAAAAAATGTGGGAATTTAGAAATGACCTGATTTGAAACTAGGCCATCTTTAAACCTACTTTGATACCAATTTGTTATGTAACTGGCCTTCATAGAGTCCCAAAATAGAGAAAGGAAGCTAGAAAGAAACATGGTTTAGAAAAAGATGTAAAAAGGGGAGAAAGTTTCAAAAGAATATAGAGAAGAAAAGAGATAATTCTTGATATGCTTTCAAGGGCACTAAGATGACAGATTATTTTGATAGTAAGGAAATAATGAGGACTAAACAAATTATGAGTACTCAAACACTTAAAATAAGAATTAAACAATTTAAACACACTGAAATAATGATGTTAAAGATTAAACAAAGGGTTTGGAAAGATTTGACAAAGTTTCAAACATATTTGGAACTAAAGTTTTAATTAGGGTGATTTAAGGTGAGATTTTAGATCACTAGACAAACGATGGAATTTTACATAAAATTTAATATGTGGTCTATTTGGGATGTATCTAAGGTGATCTTAAAGTTAGAGCAAATTTTGGGCAGGTTTGGTAAAACAACCCCTAAAACACGTTTTAAGGAAAACTGGGGTTTGAACTTGAAGATCATATTTCTAAAAGCTAAAACAAGTTATTTCGGGTATTTTAAGGTTGCTTTTAATGAAATTAAATGTTAGGAAAAGATCTAGTTATAATGGAAAAGTTTGGTATTTTTGGACTAAGTTAGGTGAATGGAATGGTTAAGAAAATGAACTATGGAATTTGATAGAAAGAAAGGTAGAAAAAATGAAAAATTAACTTAAAGTCTCCTAACATAAGAATCTTCGCCACCAAGTACAAAATAAAGGTCTTAAACTTCAATCCTTGATAAGCAACACACCATAAAGAATGAAGAGTAATGCAAGTCACCACACGAGAGGTGATAAGACTCAAGGTTCGCATGCCACTCTAAAGAGATAAGTGTAGGGATAAACCAGCTTAAAGCTTTTAATTGTATTAATATGAAAATCAAGTTAATTTTACATAATGCATGCACCTATTTATAGGCATTATAAGAAATCCTTCTCCTATACTAGGAATACTAATTAAAAGAAGAAATTAAAACTAAATAGGAAAAGATATAGTAATTTAAAGACATAAAGTAAATAGGAAATAAATTAGGAAGAAAGATCTTGATCTGATTGGATTCTCTTTGGAGCCACCCTTGTTGACTTGGTTAAATTATTGTAGAAGAGGCATGAAATTACGCATCCAAGTAAAAAAGAAGTTTCCTAAAGTAGGCAACGACATCATGGACTACTTTGAGGGGTGAGAATACATTTTTTATGGTTAACTTCTCCTTTTAAATTCTTAGGATAACTAGATAAGGATTCCTAATAAGTAGGCAAGTTACAACTTTGTAGGAAACTATTCTGAACCTGAAATAAGATTTGAAAAATGTCACATTTGGCTCCTCCAATCTTCCAGGTGCTATTTTAGTCATATTGGGCCTCCATGTGATAAGACTCAAGGTTTGCATGCCACTCCAAAGAGATAAGTGTAGGGATAAACAAGCTCAAAGCTTCTAATTGTATTAATATCAAAATCAAGTTAATTTTACATAATGCGTGCTCCTATTTATAGGCATTATAAGAAATCCTTCTCCTATACTAGGAATACTAATTCAAACAAGAAGTTAATACTAAACAGGAAAAGATATAGTAATTTAAAGACATAAAGTAAATAGGAAATAAATTAGGAGAGAAAGATCTTGATCTGATTGGATTCTCTTTGAAGCCACCCTTGTTGACTTGGTCAAATCATTGTAGAAAAGGCATGAAATTACACATCCAAGTAAGAAAGAAGTCTCCTAAAATAGGCAATGACATCATGGACTACTTTGAGGGGTGAGAATACATTTTTTATGGTTAACTTCTCCTTTTAAATTCTTAGAATAACTAGATAAGGATTCCTAATAAGTAGGTAAGTTACTACTTTGTAGGAAACCATTCTGAACCTAAAATAAGACTTGAAAAATGTCACTTTTGGCTCCTCCAATCTTCCAGGTGCTATTTTAATCATATTGGGCCTCCATGTTTTATTCTAAGGCCCCAGAGCCATTTAAACATGGACCTCCTATTTAGGTCTCTTTTAGGTCTTACTTTTCTAACTGCAAATAAACTTAGATCAACACTACTTATATAGCTCATATTCATGCATATTATGCAATTACCATGCACCTTCAAGTAATAATGCTTATTGCCATGGAATTTTGAATCACCAATCAAGGAGTTTAAATGTAACAACCCAAACCAAAGGCCATTACCGATACTAGGGATCGAGTCAACTTAAGATTGACAGAACCTGTAGCAAGACTAAAGA
The DNA here is from genome assembly GCF_030052815.1 of Hevea brasiliensis. NCBI lineage: Eukaryota > Viridiplantae > Streptophyta > Magnoliopsida > Malpighiales > Euphorbiaceae > Hevea > Hevea brasiliensis. The sequence continues at coordinate 57,949 of NW_026615319.1, read as the reverse complement.
CCTATTAAACATGAACACATCCTTAAAATCATAATCCAAACATACTCCAAACCAATACACTTTAGTTTTCTCATTCATAACATAACATAAAATGGCTCAAATTTTGAACATTTACATATATAAAACGTTAAAGTGTAATTAGTTCATATATACATTCTCATATGAGAAGTTAGCTTAGATTTAAAACATACATAATTACATCACTTATGATTAAAATAGAACATCTATCAAACTTGAATACCAGCACAACAATTATTCCTTTACATATTACATGTCCACTAATCATACAACATACATCTAAACACTCTACAGCTACTCCTGCTACTCAAGCTCCAAAAGATTCTTTTATTCCTGGACTGCTACACTTGGGGTTAGGGAAAAGGGATGAGCTTACACAAGCTCAGTGAGTAAAGTGACCAAAAGCATTTAATTATAACCTTCATTTTATACATATGCAATGCATCATCCATATGAGTTTTACATCATAAACATTTCACATAAGATGGACTTATCACCAGGGATTCCCCAAATCCAATGTGCCTTGCTCATATAGAGGCTCTTCAAGACTTTCACTTAAAACATGGCATGCGTCATGCACCAAGGGGCATCATAAAGATCTCCCCTTGGATTTTATGGATCCATAATATACATAACATAATATAGTCATAACCATGGGGGGAGTTAGTGGGTCTTCCATAATCCATCATGCTCCAATAATAATTATGCAATTATGCAACATATTCATGTTCTAGATACATACACCCTAAACAAATATGACATGATACATGAGAATAATCATAAATTAAATTTAACAAGTTTGCACTTATTAAGGTTAGAATTACTCACCTCTTGTAGCCTATCAACCACCAAACATGAATGGTAGCTAACCTAGGATCCTTAGCTTCTTGAGTCCCTCAAGTCTGATCCTATAACCATTGGAACCAAATGAGTTATTTGAAGCTTTAGAACTCTATTCACATATCAAACATCCTATTCAAAGCCCTTAGGAACTATAAAATCACATTTTGGAACCTTGGAACCAAAGGAGAAATAATGCTAGTAGAACCAATTTCGGTTGCTAAAGTCTAGGATTTTGGCTGTTGAGCCTTTGAACATCCACTGTGGCTACCAAAGGCTTGGACTTCGATTATTGAACTCGAAATTTCTCCTAATTTTCTTGAGAAATTACATGCTTCGGCTCCAAAATAATGGTCTTTGACAATCAAACCTGAGAATTTCTAAAATTTCTAAGTAAAAAACCTGCAGAAATTCTCTCCCATAACCTCTAAATACATATCACAAGGCTCCAAAACATAATTCAAATATATATACACATTCCCAAGGCCTAAAACAATTTGAATCCATGCTCTAAGCTCACATGCAACCATTAAAAGTTAGGATTCAAGTTTCCAACAACTTCTATCAACATATAAATAAGAAATTCTTAGGTTTAACTAAGGAAACTAATCATTCTAGGTCTATAAACACTCAGAATTTATAGAAAATAAGAACAGCACTTCATTAAACAATCAAATACCAAAATATAGCAAAGAAAATCATATTTTCATCCAAATATTAGCATGCAATTCTTTTCCTCAGTATCCAAAACTTAAAACCATGCAATAAACCTCATGCAATTCAAAACCCAACCATTTAATATAATTAGACATTTCTAGATTCTTTTAAAAGGACAAAAGAAAAGAGAAATTACTTCTTTTCCTTGAAATGGAAAAGGAAGCAAATTGACACTTCTAGCTTCAATCCACCTTCACTAAACTTTCTCTTAGAAGAATCAAGCTTCAAAACATGTAATTGCTACGAAAATTCCATTGGAAAACCCTTTGCATGGCCAAAAAGTTAAGAGAAAAAGAGGAGTGAGAGCTCAAGTTACTTTTCGGATAGAAAACAAACCATTGGCCTTTTATACCCTCACTTGTCAAGGGACTTTCGGTTGTCGAAGCTCTTAGTTCCGACTGTCGGAGTCCATTCTGCCCAAAAATGAATTTAAACAATAAAAAGGACTTCGACTACTAAAAGTCCATCCTTTGACTGTTGAAGTTCCTTCTGCCTAATAGCACTTAAAACTTTTCTTTGGTTAAAAAACATTTTCATTTTTAAATACATTTTGAAAACATCATGCATATAAACATATGCACTTCTTATCACCACTCCCTTATCTGTGAAATCTTCAAATTTGTCAGAATATTCTACCAATATTAGAAATTTAGACATCGAGAAATGGTTGGTGTTACATTCTTCCCCCCTTAAAAACATTTGTCCTAGAATGTTAAAACAAGCATAACAACATAAACACTTAAAGCGTAACATAAACAAACATGGTAAAACATACCTAGAACAGACGAGGATATTGGTGTAACATGGAGTCACAAGTCCCTCATCTGCACTCTTCTATGTTATGGAGATTCCAAAGGACTTTGATCATAGGTATCTCTTTATTCCTTCGCTTCTTAATCTATGTGTCTACAATCTGGATAGGTTGCTCAACATAAGAAAGATTCTTTGAAATTTCCATGTTGGGTTCACTTATAACCTTGTTCGAGTCTCCCACATACTTCTGTAACATAGAAACGTGAGACACCAGATGGATCCTCTCCATTCCTGGTGACAAGGCTAGCTTATAAGATACATTTCCAACCCTTTATAGCACTTCATATAGTCCAATATATCTTGGAGCTAGTTTGCCTCTCCTGCCAAACTAGATGATACCCTTCAACAAAGATACCTTTAAAAGCACCATATCTCTTGGAAAACTACCTCTCTTCTATGGAGATCTACATAGCTCTTTTATCTACTGGCTGCTGTCTTCAAACTTATCCTGATTAAGGGCATCGCTTGATTAGTGATTTCCACCAACTCTATTCCTGCTAAAGCTTTTTCACCTACTTCTTTCCAACACATAGGAGACCTACACTTCCTTCTATATAAAGCTTCATATGGTGCCATTTTGATGCTAGAGTGGTAGTTATTGTTGTATGCGAACTCAACTAGAGGGGGGTACTTTTTCCATGATCCCCCAAAGTTAAGCACACACATTCTCCGCATATCCTCCAAAGTCTATACAGTCCTTTTCGACTGTCCATCTATCAGAGGATGAAAAGTCATGCTAAAGTCTAACTTGGTGCCTAACTCATTCTAAAGACAATACCAAAACCTTGATGTGAACTATGGCCCTCTGTTAAAAACTATTGTTACTAAAGCTCCATGCAACCTTACTATCTTTGCCATGTGCACTTGAGCTAACTTATCCATAGAATAGATAACTCTTAAAAGAATAAAATGAGTAGTCTTGGTCAACCTTGTAACACCCCTAAGTTCGGTAGTGCGTTCTACTGCTCCAGTGACCAGTGTTGTCCGGACAGCTAGGATGCCTAGAACTACACTTCAATATGAGTGAGGAGACATAAATAATGAAATACAAGAAAAGAAAATACAAGAAAAACAAAGGAAAAATCATAGCAAAGAAATGTAACCGAGTAAGTGAGCCGGGAAACCTAGCGATGGGTGACCGCACCGGGAAGTCACGGCGTGGACCGTTGACTGACCCTGGACTGCGGGGAACCCTGGAAAACATTTTTAGGACTTAAATAGACCCTTATTGAAGAATAAATATCATTAGAAAGATCAAAGAAAAATTAAATAATTAGTACAAAGAAAAGTGAGAAATCGAAAAACAGACAAAACCCGGTGTTACCGAAAAATCGGGAATGCAACCCAAACAGGGGCATTATGGTCATTTGACATGCCGAAGTGTCTTTTGACCTAAATGTCCATTAAAAATAAATAGTATTACACTTAGAAAATAAAATGAAAAATTAGTTTAGTGGTACCTAATACAAATAGCTAAAATCATGGGTTAATGTGGAATAAATGCACAATTGGCTTATTATATGATTATTTGGAGTTAGTGGACCATTAAAGGATTAATTAAACACATAGTGGGGCAGGTGTACTTCCATTACACCATCAGAAAATTTCATCTTCTCCATTGTACCAAAGTTGCCGTGAATGAAGGTGAGAGAAAACTCCATGGGCGTTTCATGCAAGCTCACTTAACCTCCCCATTTTCAACTCCAATCCCTTAAGTGGCTTCATGAAAGTTTGTCTACTCATCACAAGGAAGAGTTTGATACCAAATTTGAGAAGTTTAAGCAAGGTTTAACAAGCTTCAACCATAAGGTAAGTTAGTATTTTTGAAGATAGCTTTGTTAAGTTTTGTGTGCATGTTATGGGTGTTGGATTTGTGAAGAAAATTTTTGAGTTTGAAGAGTTATTGTTGTGTTCATTTTGGACAGCCATGGAGTCATGTAATTGATGAAATAATTGTGCATATATTTGATGAGAAATGGTGTTGATCATGATGATTTAATAACCTAGTGAATTACTTCACATGTATATGGTGAATTTTGCACTTGGAATGGGATTTAATGAATTGTAGGACACTTTGATGTTGAAGGACAATTTCGGCAGCCTTGATACTCTTGGATAAGTGTATGTGTTCATGAAGATATGGGCAGAATTGTGGCATTAAGGATTGAAGGATATGTGTATGAAATTATTTTGTAAAGTGTATGTGAGAATTAGTGATGTTTAGGTGTGTATGTGATTGTATTTAGACTTTATAAATGTGAACTTTAATTGGTGTATTGAGGATAATTGTAATCTGCCCAAAGTGATGATAATGCAAAGTGGAATATGTTTTTGGTAATGTACCAAAACAGATTTGGTAGGGAAGTAAACATATTGCAAGGTAAATGTGTGTAATTGATGTGTGTTAAGCAAAGTAACCAAGGGCAGTGTACATTTTAGCCAATAAGTTTAAATGTGTAACCTCAATTGGTATGAGACCAATTGGAGGTGAAACTAGGCACAAAATGTGACAACTTTCATTGAGAAAACATACCAAAATTCTGCTTGCAAGGTGACCTAAAAAAAATGACCAATTCGGATTAGGTGCACTTAGGACCTGAAAAATGACCAATTGGGCAGCAGTGAGTGTTTAGGCCATAACTCACTCAAAACAGGTCCAATTGACCTGAAATTTTAACCATGAATAGCTAAGACCCATACCTACAAGTCTTATGAAGACACCAAAACCCAGAAATGACCATAAGCAAGTCAAAAAGCTTGCACAAGTTCGGGTCCAAAAACTGGCCGAACCAGAGTTGACCAAATTGACCTAAAATTAACCTAATTTAGTACCATTTGACCAGCAACAGTATAATGACCATAACTTGGTCTACTTAACTCAGAATGACCTGAAATTTTGCACATGGTCCATAAGACATAGATCTACAAGTTTGTAGTTTTGACCGAAACCCGAAAACCGAGGGAACTAGGTCGTCCGGCTAGGTCAAACTAGTATCCCGGAATCCAGCAAGTTGCATTAAAATGCACTGAATAAGGAAATGACTTTGGTAAAACGTACCAACCCTAAAACCTTATCGAGTGTGACATATTAATGACACTAAAACCTAATTTACCTAGAAAATATTGAGGGTCGATATATGGGTTGATTAGGCAATATAGGTATTCAGTGAATTATTTACCGAACATTATCGTTTGAGGCAAATTAATTTAGTACTGAAACACTTCAAATTGCGTTTCTCAGTTACTAAAGACTCAGGGAAAGAGAAGGAAACACGGAGTCCAGACCAGGAGACAGTCATCAGAGGTTTGTGCACAACAACTATTTCTTTTGAATTATTTTCAATTGAAATAAATTATGGCTACTTGTATATTATTATTTTAAATTGTGGAAATGTACTTGAATGGATATTTATTGCTTGAAAAGTATCGTAAATGATTTGAAACTATGAGAAACTGTTTGAATGGTATTTGATGGATACTAAAGCACTGTAAATGGTTTTTGTGGAAATTGAAGTGAATTACGAATTGTGTTGCCATTTTGTGAATGAGATTATAACTTTGGAAATTTATTGGATTCTTACGGATCATTTGAATAAAATGTTTGGAATTGTTTTGACTCACAATTGGCATGACACTGATACTATGTTCCTCCTCCATTAATGGGGTGAGTGTGATTATTCCTCCCTCTTTGACTTATCAGTCTGGGGTGAGTATGATTATGTTCCTCCCTCTTTGACTTCCCAGTCTGAGGTGAGTATGGATGAGTACTCATTAGATAGCTAGCTTCCTCCCTCATTGATTTCGATTATTGGGGTGAGTATGTCTTGTCGTGGTGTACAACACGGCATATATGGAAAAATTTGTGTCATGACCTAAATTGTGTTATTGATTGGCAACATTATATTATTCAGTTATTTGATCGAATTGTGTTATTGATTTGCAAAAAGGTATTATTCAGTTATTTGATCGAATTGTGTTATTGATTTGCAAAAAGGTATTATTCAGTTATTTGATCAAATTGTGTCATTGATTGGAAAAACTGTGTTATTCAGTAATTTGATCAAATTGTGTATGAATTGGCAATACGGTATTCTTAAACTATTTGACTAAATTGTGTTATTATGAATTTTGATAATTTGTGAATTGGAGTTTAAATTCCTTATGACATTCATTGTCTTGAATTTAACTATGGTTTTAAGTATCCACTATTGATATGATTTATGAATTGTGATTTAAAATTGTATTTGGTTAATGTTGTGCACCACTGAGACATTGTCTCAGCGATAGCTTTTTATTGCTGTCGCAGGTAGAGAGACAGACAGGGCAGCAGACTAGGCTGCTAGTACATCCAGCGAGGGATTACCTGGTATAATGAGTATACCAATATTTTGCATTTTGTACTGTAATGTATGACCACTGTATGTATATATTGTTTTGGTTTGAGCAGTTGTAAATTCAAATTGTACCTTGAACTTGTAAAATAATTATGAGTTATTTTGACTTGTAAAAATTGTATTATATTTCCTATATCTCAGCTTTTGAAAAATCACTATGGATTTGAGTTGAGAAATGTGTTGTATTGAGAAAAATGTTGGAGTTGAGATTTGGAAAATAATTGAAGTGCTTCTTACAGGTTTTCTGAAGAACTGTTTTATCCAAAATACTGATGGCATTCTGCCAAAATTTTTACAGAAATTCCAAATAATTCAAATGTGTTAGTTCTATAACTTCAGATCAAAAAGGTTTTTAACACCTGCAAATAGTGCTCACCACTGTAAAAGAAGTAAGAAAAGTTTTTAAAATCCCTTGTAGTGTATTTAATGGGTTATCAGTAGACGGAGTTGGTAATTCATTAGGTATACTACGGGATCATGTTATGCCTTACAGAGGAGTAGGGTGTAACATGTTTTAGTGGTATCAGAGCAAAGTTTTTAAATTCTGTTTTCACATGTTATTTGAATATTCTTTCTTCACAGTACAACTGCTCAATATCATTGTTTGATACATACAGTACATTACATTATAAATATGCACTAAAGGGAGGAAATCTCCTTGTATTATTGTTCAGGAGATCTAAAATCCTCGCATTGACTATGGAAGAGGGTGATCGTTCAGTCGATCAATCTATTGAGGCTGAGGTGCAAGGATGCCTCAGCCTACATAATGTTAGTGGTTGAAGACCACACGCAGCCCATGATCGCAGATTCTGCTCGATTCGCTCGCAGACGGTGCAATGTTCCAACTAATGGCTGGTAATGTGCCTACTCAAGTCCCAATACAGACACCAGTGGTACAACCACAGTCTTCTGCTAGACAATATGATAAATTGATGAAGTATGGGGCTACAGAGTTCAAGGGGACAGTAGATCCTCTAGAGGCTGAACAATGGTTAGAGAGGATGGATAGGGTATTCAAGAAACTTCATTATACAGAGGAGCTCATACTTGAATACTCAGTATCTTTGCTACAAGGGGATGCTTATGACTGGTGGAAAACCATTCCCCTGATGCAGTAGAACTCAGTGCTAACATGGAATGACTTCCTCGTGAATTCAGCGAAATATGTCCTCGATGCTTATGTAGACCAGAAGCGCAAGAGTTCCTAAGTGCAAACAGGGAGCGGTGGCTGAATATGAAAGGGAATTTTTCCACTGAGCCATTATGCAGTAAGTCTACTTTCTACCAGTAGGGAGAGATGTAAGAGGTTTGAAACCGGCTTGAAGCCTAGCATCAGATTACAAGTGGTCGGATTCAAACATAACAACTTCTCTGAACTTATTTCTCAAGCACTAGAATTAGAAATAATTGAATCTGAAGCGGCTCTTGAGAAAAAGAAATCAGAGAAGAAAGAAAAAGAGGGAAAGTCAGCAGAACAGAGTTCTAGTGGTCCTACTGGAAAGAGGAAAAACTTTGGGGGATACGACAGAGATAGTAAGAAGTCCGGTAAAGATAGATCTTTTGGACAGAAACCACCTCGATCGGATCAGCGAACTCAACAGAAACCCAGGAATGCGCTGTCAGATCGACTTTGTGAAACTTGTGGTAAACCACATAGTGGGCTATGTTATAGAGCCGTAGGAGCATGTTTTAACTGTGGAGAGACTGGTCATTTTGCTAGGGATTGTGTAAATCCAGGTCGTTCTGGATCATTTACTACACCAAAGGGATCAACCCAAGTTTCTACCCCAAATAGTTCACCATCAGTTAGTAGAGGCAGAGGTAGAGGTAGGGGTAGTACACCTAGAAGTCAGAGTAATCGTGAATCACCGAGCAGGTGATGCTTGATTGGAGTATACGCTATCTACAGAGAGAAGAGGCTTAGACTTTTGACATTATTGCTGGTACTTTCTCAATTAGCAACTAAGATATATATATGTATTGTTTGACCTGGAGTTTGCATACTTTTATGTTAGTGTTAGAACTATATGTTCTGTTGTTATTCCTTTACAGGGGAATAAATTTTGATGCATTAGTGATTAGTCCTTTAAGATAAGGATTGTAATAATAAGTGAAATTACTTTTGAAAGAGTTTATCGGCGAAAAGTATTTTCTAACACACCATAAATTATAAAGCTAATTGGCGAGCCTACTTAATGTAAGGTAAGAGGACGTAAAAGTAAGATGCAGTAATGGAATTGCTCTAGATGAGGGCAAGGAGGTTACTGTTAGAAATTGCTAATGGATATTGTAATCAGAATAAGATTCGAATATCAGTGAATTCAAAAAGAATAAAAGAAAACAAAGTTTGATCTATTGGGATGTATCGTAGTAACTATGCAATGTTCTTGATGTTTATACTGCAAGCTGCAGATTACAGTACTAACTTGAGATTATTGTGTAGAGCTACGTACTACTCGATAGTATACCTAGATAAGAATAGTTACCAACGGTATCTGTTTTGGTATAGTTATGCCAGGACAGAATTTAATTGTTAGAAATAAGTTTGAAAATCCTACTTAGGGATCTAAAACTCAAAAGTTAGGATATCGAAAGGTTATAGTTCAGTACAAAAGGAAGTAAGTTATAGAATATTGACAGATAAAAAGAGTTATGGAAGTAGAGATTTGAACAGTTGATTCATATGTAACAAAGAAATATTACGAATGTGAGGAAGACTATGGATTAGAATGGTCAGAGGACCAATGCCTGATGAATGATTCTAACATGACCTCAAGGGTCATTCAAGAAGCAACGTGAACCAAAATATTAGACAGCATAATAGTAAGAGGAGATTGGTGTTATCCAAACAAATTAAACATTGTATTAGATTGTTAAAAGTCTTACGATCATATAAAAAGGAGAAATAAACGTATGACTATTGTAAGATGGCTATTGGGTAAAAATTTCGTGGACGAAATTTATTTAAGGGGGGGAGAATTGTAACACCCCTAAGTTCGGTAGTGCGTTCTACTGCTCTAGTGACCAGTGTTGTCCGGACAGCTAGGATGCCTAGAACTACACTTCAATATGAGTGAGGAGACATAAATAATGAAATACAAGAAAAGAAAATACAAGAAAAACAAAGGAAAAATCATAGCAAAGAAATGTAACCGAGTAAGTGAGCCGGGAAACCTAGCGATGGTGATCATGTAGGGAAGTCACCGTGGACCGTTGATCGACTTCGATCATGGAACCACGGAAAACATTTTTAGGACTTAAATAGACCCTTATTGAAGAATAAATATCATTAGAAAGATCAAAGAAAAATTAAATAATTAGTACAAAGAAAAGTGAGAAATTGAAAAACAGACAAAACCCGGTGTTACCGAAAAATCGGGAATGCAACCCGAACAGGGGCATTATGGTCATTTGACATCTCGAAGTGTCTTTTGACCTAAATGTCCATTAAAAATAAATAGTATTACACTTAGAAAATAAAATGAAAAATTAGTTTAGTGGTACCTAATACAAATAGCTAAAATCATGGGTTAATGTGGAATAAATGCACAATTGGCTTATTATATGATTATTTGGAGTTAGTGGACCATTAAAGGATTAATTAAACACATAGTGGGGCAGGTGTACTTCCATTACACCATCAGAAAATTTCATCTTCTCCATTGTACCAAAGTTGCCGTGAATGAAGGTGAGAGAAAACTCCATGGGCGTTTCATGCAAGCTCACTTAACCTCCCCATTTTCAACTCCAATCCCTTAAGTGGCTTCATGAAAGTTTGTCTACTCATCACAAGGAAGAGTTTGATACCAAATTTGAGAAGTTTAAGCAAGGTTTAACAAGCTTCAACCATAAGGTAAGTTAGTATTTTTGAAGATAGCTTTGTTAAGTTTTGTGTGCATGTTATGGGTGTTGGATTTGTGAAGATAATTTTTGAGTTTGAAGAGTTATTGTTGTGTTCATTTTGGACAGCCATGGAGTCATGTAATTGATGAAATAATTGTGCATATATTTGATGAGAAATGGTGTTGATCATGATGATTTAATAACCTAGTGAATTACTTCACATGTATATGGTGAATTTTGCACTTGGAATGGGATTTAATGAATTGTAGGACACTTTGATGTTGAAAGACAATTTCGGCAGCCTTGATACTCTTGGATAAGTGTATGTGTTCATGAAGATATGGGCAGAATTGTGGCATTAAGGATTGAAGGATATGTGTATGAAATTATTTTGTAAAGTGTATGTGAGAATTAGTGATGTTTAGGTGTGTATGTGATTGTATTTAGACTTTATAAATGTGAACTTTAATTGGTGTATTGAGGATAATTGTAATCTGCCCAAAGTGATGATAATGCAAAGTGGAATATGTTTTTGGTAATGTACCAAAACAGATTTGGTAGGGAAGTAAACATATTGCAAGGTAAATGTGTGTAATTGATGTGTGTTAAGCAAAGTAACCAAGGGCAGTGTACATTTTAGCCAATAAGTTTAAATGTGTAACCTCAATTGGTATGAGACCAATTGGAGGTGAAACTAGGCACAAAATGTGCCAACTTTCATTGAGAAAACATACCAAAATTCTGCTTGCAAGGTGACCTAAAAAAAATGACCAATTCGGATTAGGTGCACTTAGGACCTGAAAAATGACCAATTGGGCAGCAGTGAGTGTTTAGGCCATAACTCACTCAAAACAGGTCCAATTGACCTGAAATTTTAACCATGAATAGCTAAGACCCATACCTACAAGTCTTATGAAGACACCAAAGCCCAGAAATGACCATAAGCAAGTCAAAAAGCTTGCACAAGTTCGGGTCCAAAAACTGGCCGAACCAGAGTTGACCAAATTGACCTAAAATTAACCTAATTTAGTACCATTTGACCAGCAACAGTATAATGACCATAACTTGGTCTACTTAACTCAGAATGACCTGAAATTTTGCACCGCGGTCCATAAGACATAGATCTACAAGTTTGTAGTTTTGACCGAAACCCGAAAACCGAGGGAACTAGGTCGTCCGGCTAGGTCAAACTAGTATCTCGGAATCCAGCAAGTTGCATTAAAATGCACTGAATAAGGAAATGACTTTGGTAAAACGTACCAACCCTAAAACCTTATCGAGTGTGACATATTAATGACACTAAAACCTAATTTACCTAGAAAATATTGAGGGTCGATATATGGGTTGATTAGGCAATATAGGTATTCAGTGAATTATTTACCGAACATTATCGTTTGAGGCAAATTAATTTAGTACTGAAACACTTCAAATTGCGTTTCTCAGTTACTAAAGACTCAGGGAAAGAGAAGGAAACACGGAGTCCAGACCAGGAGACAGTCATCAGAGGTTTGTGCACAACAACTATTTCTTTTGAATTATTTTCAATTGAAATAAATTATGGCTACTTGTATATTATTGTTTTAAATTGTGGAAATGTACTTGAATGGATATTTATTGCTTGAAAAGTATCGTAAATGATTTGAAACTATGAGAAACTGTTTGAATGGTATTTGATGGATACTAAAGCACTGTAAATGGTTTTTGTGGAAATTGAAGTGAATTACGAATTGTGTTGCCATTTTGTGAATGAGATTATAACTTTGGAAATTTATTGGATTCTTACGGATCATTTGAATAAAATGTTTGGAATTGTTTTGACTCACAATTGGCATGACACGGATACTATGTTCCTCCTCCATTAATGGGGTGAGTGTGATTATTCCTCCCTCTTTGACTTATCAGTCTGGGGTGAGTATGATTATGTTCCTCCCTCTTTGACTTCCCAGTCTGAGGTGAGTATGGATGAGTACTCATTAGATAGCTAGCTTCCTCCCTCATTGATTTCGATTATTGAGGTGAGTATGTCTTGTCGTGGTGTACAACACGGCATACATGGAAAAATTTGTGTCATGACCTAAATTGTGTTATTGATTGGCAACATTATATTATTCAGTTATTTGATCGAATTGTGTTATTGATTTGCAAAAAGGTATTATTCAGTTATTTGATCGAATTGTGTTATTGATTTGCAAAAAGGTATTATTCAGTTATTTGATCAAATTGTGTCATTGATTGGAAAAAACTGTGTTATTCAGTAATTTGATCAAATTGTGTATGAATTAGCAATACGGTATTCTTAAACTATTTGACTAAATTGTGTTATTATGAATTTTGATAATTTGTGAATTGGAGTTTGAATTCCTTATGACATTCATTGTCTTGAATTTAACTATGGTTTTAAGTATCCACTATTGATATGATTTATGAATTGTGATTTAAAATTGTATTTGGTTAATGTTGTGCACCACTGAGACATTGTCTCAAATGATAGCTTTTATTGCTGTCGCAGGTAGAGAGACAGACAGGGCAGCAGACTAGGCTGCTAGTATATCCAGCGAGGGATTACCTGGTATAATGAGTATACCAATATTTTGCATTTTGTACTGTAATGTATGACCACTGTATGTATATATTGTTTTGGTTTGAGCAGTTGTAAATTCAAATTGTACCTTGAAGTTGTAAAATAATTATGAGTTATTTTGACTTGTAAAAATTGTATTATATTTCCTATATCTCAGCTTTTGAAAAATCACTATGGATTTGAGTTGAGAAATGTGTTGTATTGAGAAAAATGTTGGAGTTGAGATTTGGAAAATAATTGAAGTGCTTCTTACAGGTTTTCTGAAGAACTGTTTTATCCAAAATACTGATGGCATTCTGCCAAAATTTTTACAGAAATTCCAAATAATTCAAATGTGTTAGTTCTATCACTTCAGATCAAAAAGGTTTTTAACACCTGCAAATAGTGCTCACCACTGTAAAAGAAGTAAGAAAAGTTTTTAAAATCCCTTGTAGTGTATTTAATGGGTTATCAGTAGACGGAGTTGGTAATTCATCAGGTATACTACGGGATCATGTTATGCCTTACAGAGGGTTAGGGTGTGACAAACCTATCCACTATAACCCATATTCAGTCATGTCTATTGGAAGCTACTGGTAACCCCCCAAACAAAATCCATTGTCACATTTTCCCATTTCCATTCTGGAATGGGTAGTGGGTTAAGAAATCTTACTAGCTTCTGATATTCCAGCTTCACTCTCTGATAGACATCACAAGTGGACACAAATTGTGTAATCTCTTTCTTTATGGAAGGCTACCAATATACCTTCCTTAAATCTTCATACATTTTGGTTGTTAGTAGTATGCCCTAGAGCATATCATTTAGTATGTATCTTATATATGTTTTTATTAATAAAAAACATTTTCACTTTTCCGTTTACATAAGATATTTATGTGTAATAGAAAAGGTCCATTGATATTTTGTTAGAAATTCTATTCTTAAGTTGTTAAGAATATGAGTGACAGTATTTCTAGTACAAAGTATTATAAATAGGTTCATAATCGAGGATACTTCATAATAAGGATATGACTTATCCAGAAAGATTGTATTCATGTTTGTTCCCAAGTTATTTATATGAGATATAAATAAGATAGAATGGTGAGTCTTATGCCATATGACAAACATGATAGGCACTTATAAATGATAAGTAGGCCGAACCAGTGACACTTATGACAAGCACATGGAGTTTACTCTTGTCAATGTTTTGTCATAAATCATATCAGTGCATATAATCTTTAGACCTGAGATAGCACAGTTATCTTGTATATAGGTAGTTTGAGTTTGATACTGCTTTCATGCTTGTACTGTGTATGGGTATGTGGGCATGTGTTGGCTCCTACTAGTTATATATGGAGGTAGGTGTTGATCAAGATGGAATCTGTTCCTCTAAGTAAATAGAGATAAAATCCTATGTTATTTTAATTGTTCTTGATGTTTCAAGTTCCTAGCTAGGACAGATAGATTTAATCAGAAAAGAGTTTCTGATGAGAAAATCTTTTTAATCAAGAACTGGAATTAAAAGAGAACATAATATTCATAGCAAATAGAGTTTGACATAAACCATGACTCCAGCTTGAGTTGGGACTTTGTAACAGAGAGATTCTAGTGCATGGTAACTTATGATTATAGGTTCATTTAAGGTAAACCTTATTACTGATTGGGTGGCCATGGCATGCTATGCTAGGTGTTAACCATGGTCTATGAGGTGTATAAAATAATTTAGAGAAATCATTTATGGTAAGAAAGAGTTCTGATGATATTAAGAGTTGATATCATATCTCATTGCCAATTAGTGATGAGCCTAGTAAGTCACACACATACACAAGTTATCACCTAATTAAATATGATTTAATTAATTAATTAAAGAGTTTAATTGATTAATTAAATAGATTTGGTTTGCAATTAGATTGCAAAGTCCCTAGCATGACTTGAAACCAAATCTAGATTATTGGATGTGAAGTATAAGTTAAATTTATATTTAAAGTGTTTAAATATGAATTTAATTAATGAGAAATTAATTAATAGAGATTAATTAATTAATTTATATTTGATATAAATTGATTAGAAAAAGAAAAATAATTATTTTGTGTTAAGAACTCAAAATTAAGACACAGAGGCATTTTGGTCATTTCACAGGGTGACATGTGGCACCATGAGATGGTGACACATGGCATTACACATAAGCTTGCCAATTGTCTTTTAATCATATAAGATGATTAAAATTAAGATTAAATATAGGTTTGACACTTGGCATAATGTGATTGGGTCAATTAAACCTAGAACCAATCAAAGGGTGACATGTGGCAAGGGTTTAAGCGGTGATCTAGCTATATAAGTGTTGTTATGAAAAATTAAAATACACAAGCTACTGCTCCCAAAGGTGCTGCCACCCCTTGGCTGCCTCTCCCTTCTTTTCTTCTTCATCTCTCATTCATTCCAAGAGATTAGCAAACAATCTCTTGAATTAAAAATACTAGAAATTGTTTCTAGTGTCCTGTTTACCTCTTTAATCTCTTAAAAGGCAGAACTTGTTTTTCTAAATAATAGAAAAAACTTTAGAAGCTATTCAAGGGCTGCCATAGGTGTTCTTGGTGTGGACAAGCTAGAGGGACAACATCTGGTGTCCTGAAGACGAATATCAAAGGCGCAAATACACTGCAGTGCATCAAGAGGTTAGTGTATTTGTTCTTGATTTAATCTAGGGTTTTAAAATTAATCTGACTAATTTTAAAATCTTAAATGGCAAATATAGATCCAAAAACATATTAAAAGAGTTTTAATATGTTGTTTATCATTGAAATCAAATAGATACAAATAAATCTTGCATGATGCATGTGACCCTAGGTGAAAAATTTTGAATTCAATGGTATAAACTTGTGTTTTTCACGCTTCCGCTCCTTCAATTGGTATCAGAGCAACTATATTTGCCATTTAGATTGTTGATTATATGATTTAATTGTGTGTTTTGATCATGAGATGATTTATCCATTGCTAGTTGCAATGGATGTGTGGCGACATGCAAGAGAACACCTTCATGGTGCGCAAGGTTTGTGGCTTCATGGGTGGCTCAAGGTTTGGCTTTTTAATTTGCAATTGTTGTATGATCTAAAAGCTCATCTTATATCTAATTAAATTGTTTAATTAGAATTTCAATCACACAATTAAATTTTGATTCAAATCAGAATTTTAAAAATTGTTTGAATGTGATTCAAATCTGAATTTTAAAAGTTGTTTGAATGTGATTCAAATCTGAATTTTTAAAGTTGTTTGAATAATATTCAGGTCTGAATTTTTAAAAAATTGTTTGAATGTGATTCAAATCTGATTTTTTAAAAATTGTTTGAATGTGATTCAAATCTGAATTTTTAAGGTTGTTTGAATGTGATTCAAATCTGAATTTTTAAATTTGTTTGAATGAGATTCAAATCTGAATTTTTAAATTTATTTGAATCATATTCAAATCTGGATTTTTAAGTTGAATATGAGATATTCAATTTAATTTAAGTATGTATGTTTTATTTAATTGTTAAATAGTGATATGTATGATGGATGATCATGGACTATAAAAGACCAATGTGATTGGATTTATTTCTTTTATGTTTCTTTGGGATTATAAATTAATTAATTTATTTTAATTTATTTTGGGCATGTATTATTAAGTTTGTAATAATTTTTGGGTTGTAATTTCATTTATTTAAGTTCTTATAAATTCGCCTTGGTATGCCAAGGATTACTATGTAATATTGGATTGCAAGAAGTTCAAGGAGGTCAAAAGCATTGGTGGGACTAGTGGGAGGAATTCAAGATCAAGTGTTGATTATGTACTCCTTCAGCAACTCTTGTAAAATGAATGAATGAAATGCACCTAGGAATGCCCTGATTCAATTCTTGGTGGCTCAGAATTGAATCCCTTAGAAAGTCCATGATCATACCATATTTACTGCTTATCCATGAATGCATGAGATGTATGGGAATGTATGCAATTATATGATATATGCATGCTAAATGGATAATGTGCAAAGTGAGACCTTAATAGTAATTAGGATGACTATAAAATCTTCCAAACAAATGATTAAGTTGGAAATGCTATAATTAAAGTAATTATAACATGGGCCCCCATTGGGGCAATTATTTTAAGAAATTTTAAATAGTTGCATAAGATGTAATTAATTTAAGAGATTTTCTTAAGAATAATTGTTAAGCATGAGATGTTGTAAATATGTCAATGGTTTCGTGGCCAATTTTGGATGTACCTGAGGACATTAAAATTATTTGCATAATTACTGGCTCAATGGGATCAACTTAACTAATGCAAGATAAGTCAATAATGGATGTACCTGAGATTTTGAGCATTAGGGGCTAGGTAAAGGATTGAACCTCACATGAGATGTGATGGGCAAGGAGTTGCTCACATATAGTTTATTATAATTCCAATAATGGATGTACCTGAGGATGATCAATAGAATTATAAGAATTCAACCACCCACTAGAAATCCATCCAACTAGGATTTCTGTTTTCTACTTTCGAAGTGTAGGATTTGCTAAGTTAGTGGGAGGACCAATTTGATTAAAAGACCATAATCATTTTGGTTAATTACTTGATACATTTACTAATTAATCTGGTTATTTTCTGCAGTTAATTTTCTGATAATAATGAGCATAGAACAACCACCACCATCCAATATCCTTGCAAGCATACTTGATCGCAATAGGTTAACAGGACCTAATCTCTCTGATTGGCTAAGAAATTTGAAACTTGTCCTGAACCTTGAACATATAGGATATGTTCTAGATTCAAATGTTCCTGGTCCCTTACCTCCAGAGGCCACTCTAGAGGAACATAAAACTTTGGACAAGTGGAAGGAGCATGATATGAGAGCTAAGTGTTAAATGCTTGCTTCCATGAGTAATGAGTTACAGAAGCAGCATGAGAAGATGCAGAGTGCGAGTGAGATCCTCCTTCACCTACAAGAGTTGTATAGTGAGCACAGTAGGAATGCTAGGTATGAGATATCTAGGCAGCTATTCCGCATGAGGATGTCTGAGAGATAGAATATTGGGGATCATGTCCATAAGATGATTCGGCTGATTGAGCAGTTGGAACATCTTGACTTCAACATGGATTTCCAACTACAAACGGATTTGATCCTTCAGTCCCTTCCTGAGTTTTTTGGGAAATTTGTGACAAATTTCCATATAACTAAACAGGAATGCACCTTAGCTGGTTTACTCAACATGCTGGTTATTGCCCAAAAGAATATACCGAGCAATAAAGGAAAAGAGGTTGCTTTGATTGCATCTTCTTCTGCTGGAAAGTCCAACAAGAAGAAGGGCAATAAGAAAAAGAAACCTCAGATTCCTGGTCCTTCTAAGAAAATAGCTAAACAGAAAGGGAAGACTAAAGCTGATGGAGGCAAAGGAAAGTGTTTCCACTGCCAGAAGGATGGGCACTGGAAAAGGAACTGCCCAGAGTATCTTGCTTCTCTTAAGGACAAAAAGGATACACCTTCAGAAGGTATGTCCATATCTTGTTATTTAGATTCTGATGATACTCATAGTTCATTTACTGACTTGGGTTTTAGATCTTTGGTGCGTTCTCACATTTCTAATGATATGCAGGAACTAGCAAATAGTAGCAGCTTGCGTTCTCAAGATGTTAGAGTCCAGATTGGCAATGGTTCAACTGTTGAAGCTTTAGCCATAGGATCTAAATCTTTTTACATGTTTGGACATGTTTTGTGTTTGGATAATATTTTATATGTACCTGATGCTTTTAAGAACATCATTTCTATATCTAGTTTGACTAGAAATGGCTATGAATTTCAATTCACAGATGATGTTTGCAATATTTATTTTGGAAATAAATATGTTGGTTCGGGTTATATGAATGAAGCTCTTTATTATTTAGATAATAATGATAAACACAAAATGAATGCAAGTGATCTAAATGAATGCAATGCCATGGTGAAAACCAACTCAAGTTCAAAACATATTTGGCACTTAAGGTTATGTCATACTACAGAAGATAGGATTGCAAAACTGGAGAAAATGGGGATTCTATCCTCATTGGGCTCTGAGCCTACTCCAACTTGTGAATCTTGCCTTTAGGGCAAAATGTCTAGATCACCCTTTATTGGACAAGAGCTAAGGGCTGAAAATATTTTAGAGCTAATACATACTGATGTATGTGGTCCATTTAAGGAAATGGCTAGAGGCGGTTTTCATTACTTTATTACCTTTACTGATGATAAATCAAGGTTTGGGTATTTGTATTTGATGAAATACAAACATGAATCTTTTGAAAAGTTCAAAGAATTTAAATCTGAAGTAGAAAATCAGACAGGAAAGAGTATTAAAGCTCTTCGATCAGATCGTGGAGGTGAATATTTGAGTACTGAATTTGATGAATACTTGAGAGAGCATGACATTGTTTCGTAGCTGACTCCTCCAGGAACGCCACAGCTGAATGGTGTATCTGAAAGGAGAAATCGTACCCTATTGGATATGGTACGTAGTATGATGAACTATACTGATATGCCAATCTTCTTTTGGGGATTTGCATTAGAATCAGCTTTGTATATTCTGAATAGAATTTCATCAAAATCAGTTTCTTCCACACGTTATGAGATATGGCATGGAAGAAAACCAAGTCTTAAGCATGTTAAGATTTGGGGTTATCCAGCTTATATCAAAAAGTTGAACACTGATAAATTGGAAACCAGATCAGAAAAGGGTCGATTTGTTGGATATCCAAAAGATAGTTTTGGATATTATTTTTATTTGCCTACATCACAAAAGGTTGTGGTGAGTAGAGATGCCACATTTCTTGAATAACAGTGTGTTCAAGAAGGAGGCAAAGGAAGGCAAATAGAGTTGGAATTAGAGAATTCTGACCAACCAATAGATCTGATGGATATAGATCCATCTAGTCAACCTACACCTATTGATGAAACATCTACAGTTGTTCCTCGTAGAACAAACAGGGTATCTCACCCACCAGTGAGATATGGTTTCCTTCATGAAGAAGAACAAGAGTTGTCTACTCATGAAGAAGTAGATCATGGAGATGATCCACTTACCTATGAAGAAGCTATATCAGATATAGATTCTTCAAAATGGATTGATGCTATGAAATCTGAAATTGATTCCATGTATAAGAATCAAGTTTGGGATCTTGTTGACCCACCTGAAGGTATTGTACCTATAGGGAACAAATGGGTTTTCAAGAAGAAAATTGGTTCTGATGGAAAGGTAGAGACCTATAAGGCAAGGCTAGTAGCGAAAAGGTTTCGCCAAAGGCAAGGAATCGACTATGAGGAGACTTTCTCGCCTGTTGCCATGCTTAAATCAATTAGGATTCTATTAGCAATAGCTGCATACTATGATTATGAGATTTGGCAGATGGATGTCAAAACAGCTTTTCTCAATGGATACATTGAAGAAAACATTTTCATGGAACAACCTAGGGGTTTTGAATCCTAAGATGGTTCCAAGGTATGCAAGCTAAAGCGATCCATTTATGGGTTGAAGCAAGCTTTGAGGAGTTGAAACATCTGTTTTGATGAAGCCATTAAATCCTTTGATTTTATCAAAAATGAGGATGAGCCATGTGTATATAAGAAGGTTAGTGACAGTGCTATCACTTTCTTTGTCTTATATGTGGATGACATATTGTTGATGGGTAATGACACAGGTATGTTGACAACTGTAAAGGTATAGTTGTCAAATACATTCTCCATGAAAGACTTAGGGGAGGCAACCTATATTCTTGGGATTCGCATCTATAGAGATAGAGCAAAAAGAATAATTGGTTTATCCCAAAGTCAATACTTGGAAAAGGTGTTAAAGAGGTTTAACATGCTTGATTCCAAGAAAGGATTATTACCAGTGAGACATGGTATCCACCTTTCTAAAGAGATGTCTCCAAAGACACCTGAAAAAAGAGATAAGATGGTCAGGATTCCATATACTTCGGCTATTGGAAGTTTAATGTATGCAATATTGTGTACTAGGCCGGATATCGCATATGCTGTTAGTTTGACTAGCAGGTATCAATCCAATCCGCTTTGGAACATCGGATAGGTATCAAGAATATCCTTAAGTACTTAAGAAGAACTAAGGATTTATTCTTGATCTATGGAGGTGGAGACTTACAATTGGATGGTTATACTGATTCTGATTTCCAATCAGATATCGATGATAGAAAGTCTACCTCTGGATATGTGTTCATTTGTAATGGAGGTGCAGTCAGTTGGAAGAGTTCCAAACAGAGCACGACTGCAGATTCCACTACCAAGGCTGAGTGTATTGCTGCATCATATAATGCAAAGGAAGCTATTTGGATAAAGAAGTTCATGACAGAACTTACAGTAGTTTCTTCCATTGAGTCAGCAGTTCCACTACACTGTGACAACAATGGAGCAGTCATACAGGCTAAGGAACCAAGGTCTCACCAGAAATCCAAACATATAGAAAGGCGCTACCACATTATCAGAGAAATAGTTGGACGAGGCGATGTAGCCATGTAGAAAATAGCATCAGTTGAAAATCCAGCTGATCCATTCACTAAGCCTATGTCACAAACTCAGCTAGACCGACATCTTGAGAAGATGGGTCTAAGATATTGTAATGAATGGCTCTAGTGCTAGTGGGAGATTGTTAGTAGTATGCCCTAGAGCATATCATTTAGTATGTATCTTGTACATGTTTTTAATAATAAAAGACATTTCCACTTTTCCGTTTACATAAGATATTTATGGTAATAGAAAAGGTCCATTGATATTTTGTAAGAAATTCTATTCTTAAGTTGTTAAGAATATGAGTGACAGTATTTCTAGTACAAAGTATCATAAATAGGTTCACAATCGAGGATACTTCATAATAAGGACATGACTTATCCAGAAAGATTGTATTCATGTTTGTTCCCAAGTTATTTATATGAGATATAAATAAGATGGAATGGTGAGTCTCATGCCATATGACAAACATGATAGGCACTTATAAATGATAAGCAGGCCGAACCAGTGACACTTATGACAAGCACATGGAGTTTACTCTTGTTAATGTTTTATCATAAATCATATCAGTGCATATAATCTTTAGACCTGAGATAGCACAGTTATCTTGTATATAGGTAGTTTGAGTTTGATACTGTGTCACACCCTACCCCTCTGTAAGGCATAACATGATCCCATAGTATATCTAATGAATTACCAACTTCGTCTACTGATAACCCATTAAATACACTACAAGGGATTTTAAAAC
This sequence comes from Hevea brasiliensis, assembly GCF_030052815.1. Classification (NCBI taxonomy): domain Eukaryota; kingdom Viridiplantae; phylum Streptophyta; class Magnoliopsida; order Malpighiales; family Euphorbiaceae; genus Hevea; species Hevea brasiliensis. Next base: position 35,496 of record NW_026615319.1, on the reverse strand, counting down.
TTTTCTTACTTCTTTTTATAGTGGTGAGTACAATTTACAGGTGTTAAAAACCTTTTTGAACTGAAGTGAAACAGCTAACACATTTAGACTATTAGTGATTTCTGTAAAAATTTTGGCAGAGTGTCATCTGTATTTTGGATAAACAGTTCTTTGAAAACTTGTAAAAAGCACTTCAATATTTTTCTCAATCTCAAACTCCAACATAATTTAACACAATATGTTTTTCAACTCAAATCCACAATGATTTTTCAAAGACTGAGATAAAAGAAATACAGTACAAATTTTACAAGTCAAAATAACTCATAATTTACTTTACAACTTCAATGTACAATTTTAATTTACAACTGCTCAAAACTAAAAACAATATATACATACAGTGAACATACATTACAGTACAAAATAAAAAATGTGGTATACTCAATATACCTGATGATCTCTCAATGTAGTACTAGCAGCCTAGTCTGGCCCCTATCGATCTGTCTACTGCGGCGGCAATGAAAGCTATCACGAGTAAAATTTACTCAGTGGTGCACAATAACAATTTGAAATGCGATATATAAATCTTTTATTGACAGTTCACAAATCAAATGATTCACAATTCCATTTCACAATTTACAAAATTCATATAACACAAATTTGATCAAATAACTGAGTAACATAGTTTTGCCAATCAATAACACAATTTAATCAAATAACTGAATAATACAGTTTTGCCAATCAATAACACAATTTGATCAAATAACTGAATAACACAGTTTTACCCATCAATAACACAATTTGATCAAATAACTGAAGAATAAAGTGTTGCCAATCGATAATACAATTTAGGCCATGACACAATTTTTCCACACATGCCGTGTTGTACACCACGACAAGATACACTCACCCTAATAATCAAAATCAATGAGGGAGGAAGCTAGCTATAAAATGAGTACTCATCCACACTCACCTCAGACTGGAAAGTCAAAGACGGAGGAGCATAATCACACTCACCCCAGACTGATAAGTCAAAGAGGGAGGAATATATCACACTCACCCCATAAATGGAGGAGGAACATAGTAACAGTGTCATGCCAAGTGTGAATCAAAACAATTTCAAATCACAATATTTCATACAAACCATAAATCACATTTTATCTCAAAATTTCCATTTGCAAAGTTGGCAACACAATAATTTCCAAATAATATTCCCAAAACCAAAGCAATCAAAAATTATTCATAATTCATTTCTCCAAATAAATTTGCTAGTAAAAGCAGTGAATATAAAAGTATTATGCACGGACACAATTTAAAACAATAACATACAAATAATTATAATTTACTTCAATTGAAAATTTCAAAAAAAATAACTATTGTGCACAAACACAATTTAAAACAATACAAATAATCATAATTTATTTCAATTGAAAAATTTAAAAGAATTAATTATTGTGCACAAACCTCTGATATATGCCTCTTAGCTCTGACTCAGTGTTTCCTTCCCTTTCCCTGAGTCGTTGCTAACTGAGAAACACAATTTGAAGTGTTTCAGTACTTATTTAAACTGTCTCTAACGATAATGTTTAATAATTAATTCATTGAGTTCTATTATTTCCTTAGTCAACCTAAGATGTCGACCCTCGGTGCATTCTAGGTAATTTAGGTTTTAATGTTACTAACATGTCACATTCGATAGTCTTTTAGGGTTGGAACATGTTACCAAGTTCATTTCCATGTATCTTGCATTTTCTTGCAATTTGCTGGATTCCGGGATACTAGTTTGACCTAGCCGGACGACCTAGTTCCCTCTGTTTTCGGGTTTCGGTCAAAACTACAAACTTGTAGATCTATGTCTTATTGCACACGGTGCGAAATTTCAGGTCATTCTAAGTTATGTAGACCAAGTTATGGTCATTTTACTATTGCTGGTCAAAATGCATCAAAATTGGTCACTTTAGGTCATTTTAGGTCAATTTTGGTTCGGCCAGTTTTTGGACCCGAACTTGTGTAAGCTGTTTGACTTACTTATGGTCATTTCTGGGCTTTGGTGTCTTCATAAGACTTGTAGATATAGGTCTTAACTATTCATGGTCAAAATTTCAGGTCAATTAGACTTGTTTTCAGTGAGTTATGGCCTAAACACTAACTGCTGCCCAAATGGTAAATTTTCAGGCCTTATTTGCACTTAATCCGGATTTGGTCATTTTTCAAGCTATCTTGCAAGCAAAATTTTGGCAAGCTTTCTTCATGAAAGTTGGCACATTTTGTGCCAGTTACACCTCCAATTGGTCTCATACCAATTGGAGCCACACACTTAAGGTTCTAAGCCCAAAACCCAAACTGCCTTATTACATTTCTTTCATACACATCAAGGATCACTTTTAACACTTACCAACTCAACATTCAAGCCAATTCTAGTTGTACCATAACCTAAACATAATTCACAACATATTATAGGTCATTTTGGCAGCTTACAATTACATTCAATGTGCACCATTTAGTACAGAATTTTTCAAACCCAATTTACAACAATTCAATCACCTAACCATAACACTTTTACATGTCCAACTTCACACCATCACACACATACCCAAACTGCCATAACAACCAACACAATTCAACATTAATATTCCATAATCCAAACATGAAATAACATCCTTATGGTTCACCAAATTAAGCTGCCATTTCATGCATTACATTCCCATAATTTCCAAGCATTCAAATTTCAATACACATTCACATATACTAAGTATACATCACCCAAATAATTTCCTACACAATATACATTTAATCAACCCTTTAATCTACCATTTACAAGCAAGAATAAACTGCCCTTAAGGAGTTTCCATGGCTGCCAAAAATACAGCTCTCCCTTTAAACATCAAACCTCAAAATTCTTTCCACAATTCAAGTACCCATAACATCCACACAAACTTTAATGAAGCAAGCATAAAAAGTACATACTTACCACTTTTGAAATTCTTCAAAACCACACAAAAACTTAAATTTCTTGCTGCCTATCTACTGCCCAAGTTCTATAGAATAACTTTAGTGAAGGACTCTTGAAGAAACTAGGGCTTGATCATGGAGGATTAGAGCTTCATGCATGAATGGCCATGGAGTTTTCTTTGGGATGCATTCGGCTGGTTCAGTTGCTGGAGGTTGAAGATGATGTTCATCTGTCCAAAATGTCTTTTATAGGTGGTACAAGCTGCTTAGTGGAGCACTTAACTTATTTTAATGTTTAATTATTCAAACTTTCTCAATTTTAATTTTCATGACATTTTAAAAATATAATATCATGTATTTTTAATGGACATTTAGGTCAAAAGACAACCCAGGGTGTCAAATGACCAAAATGCCCCTGTTCGGGTTGCATTCCCGATTTTTGATAACAGGGTTTGTCCGTTTTCAATTTCTCACTTTTTCTTTGTACTAATTAATTAATTTTTCTTTGATATTTCTAATGACATTTACACTTCAATAGATGTCTATTTAAGTCTTAAAAATATTTTCCAGGGTTCCCCGAGGTCCAGGGCTAGTCAACGGTCCACGCCGTGACTTCCCAGTGCGGTCACCCATCGTTAGGGTTCTTGGCTCACTTAACTTGGTTACATTTCTTTGCTATTATTTTTCCTTTGTTTTTCTTGTATTTTTTTTTCTTGTATTTCATTATTCTATGTGTCCTCACTCATATCGAAGTGTAGTTCTAGGCATCCTAGTTGTCCGGACAACACTGGTCACCGGAATAGTAGAACGCACTGCCGAACATAGGGGTGTTACATACTGCTTTCATGCTTGTACTGTGTATGGGTATGTGGGCATGTGTTGGCTCCTACTAGTTATATATGGAGGTAGGTGTTGATCAAGATGGAATCTGTTCCTCTAAGTAAATAGAGATAAAATCCTATGTTCATTTAATTATTCTTGATGTTTCAAGTTCCTGGCCAGGACAGATAGATTTAATCGAGAAAGAGTTTCGATGAGAAAATCTTTTAATCAAGAACTGGAATTAAAAGAGAACATAATATTCATAGCAAATAGAGTTTGACATAAACCATGACTCGGCTTGAGTTGGGATTTTGTAAGAGAGATTCTAGTGCATGGTAACATATGATTATAGGTTCATTTAAGGTAAACCTTATTCTTGATTGGGTGGCCATGGCATGCTATGCTAGGTGTTAACCATGGTCTATAAGGTGCATAAAATGATTTAAAGAAATCATTTATGGTAAAAAAAGAGTTACGATGATATTAAGAGTTGATATCATATCTCATTGCCAATTAGTGATGAGCCTAGTAAGTCACATATATGCACAAGTAATTACCTAATTAAATATGATTTAATTAATTAATTAAAGAGTTTAATTGATTAATTAAATAGATTTGGTTTGCAATTAGATTGCAAAGTCCCTAGCATGACTTGAAACCAAATCTAGATTATTGGATATAAAGTATAAGTTAAATTTATATTTAAAGTGTTTAAATATGAATTTAATTAATGAGAAATTAATTAATAGAGATTAATTAATTAATTTATATTTGATATAAATTGATTAAAAAAAGAAAAATAATTATTTTGGGTTAAGAACTCAAAATTAAGACACAGGGGAATTTTGGTCATTTCATAGGGTGACATGTGGCACCATGAGATGGTGACACATGGCATTGCACATAAGCTTGCCAAAGTCTTTTAATCATGTAAGATGATTAAAATTAAGATTAAATATAGGTTTGACACTTGGCACAATGTGATTGGGTCAATTAAACCTAGAGCTAATCAGAAGGTGACACGTGACAAGGGTTTTAAGTGGTGACCTAGCTATATAAGTGTTGTTATGAAAAATTAAAATACACAAGCTGCTGCTCCCAAAGGTGCCGCTACCCCTTGGCTGCCTCTCCCTTCTTTTCTTCTTCATCTCTCATTCATTCCAAGAGATTAGCAAACAATCTCTTGAATTAAAACTACTAGAAATTGTTTCTAGTGTCTTGTTTACATCTTTAATCTCTTAAAAGGCAGAACTTGATTTTCTAAATAATAGAAAAAACTTTAGAAGCTATTCAAGGGCTGCCATAGGTGTTCTTGGTGTGGACAAGCTAGAGGGACAACATCTGGTGTCCTGAAGACGAATTTCAAAGGCGCAAATACACTGCAGTGCATCAAGAGGTTAGTGTGTTTGTTCTTGATTTAATCTAGGGTTCTAAAATTAATCTGATTAATTTTAAAATCTTAAATGGCAAATATAGATCCAAAAACATATTAAAAGAGTTTTAATATGTTGTTTATCATTGAAATCAAATAGATAAAAATAAATTTTGCATGATGCATGTGACCCTAGGTGAAAATTTTTGAATTCAATGGTATAAACTTGTGTTTTTCACGCTTCCGCTCCTTCATTGGTGGCTTCAGGATGGATGTTGTACTTAGCATTATGATATTCTCTCATAATGTCTTCGTCGAGCCCGATATCATCTGGTACACATAACTTACTGCCATATCTTAACATTCATTTCCCATCAAAATGAAACTTAAGGTTCTCACCCTTCTGTACTACTTTAGCTATGTTTACCAACTCAAGGTCTTCACGCTATCTTTCTGCCACTTGTCTCAAGTACACTGGTGTCACCTTTATCTGAGCTATCTAATTACCCTTAACTGATAACTCCAACTGCAACCCTTCTCAAATTAGTCGGTGTAACTCATTCAAGATAGGCTACTTTTCTATGGATATGTGAGCTAAATTGCTAAATGATTTCAGGTTAAAGGCATTTGTAATAACATTTGCCTTCCCCAGATGATACTGGATAGTACAATCATAATTCCTAAGTAGCTCTATCCATCTCCTTTGTTTGAGATTCAGCTCTTTTTGGTTAAAGATGTGCTCAAGACTTTTGTGGTTAATGAAAATTTTACATTTAGCCCCATATAGTTAGTGTCTCTACATTTTTATGACAAAGACTATGGCTGCCATATCTAAGTCATGAGTGGATAACTAGCCTCATGCTTATTCAACTGCCTTGAACCATAAACTATTACTCTACCATTCTGCTTAAGAACAAATCACAAACCCACTTGGTAGACATCACAAGAATAGGAAATCTTCATTACAGAAGGTAAAGTGGTTACGAAACTAGACATTCCTTAAGCTTCTGAAAACTCTCCTCACACTGATCACTCCATTCAAACTTCTTATTCTTCTGAGTTAACCTAGTCATTGTAGCAACTATCTTGGAGAAATCATGTATAAATCTCCTATAATAGCCCTCCAAACCTAGGAAACTCTTGATCTCAGTCACTATAGTTGGCCTTGGAAAATCTGCCATTGCTGTAACCTTTTTGGGATCTACTTCTATTCCATTCTCTGACATTACATATTTAAAAAGGATATACTCTTCAACCAGAACTCACACTTAGAGAACTTGGCATACAACTGATGCACCCCAAACATTTAAAGAACCATTCTTAGATTTTGTACATGCTCTACGAGGCTTTTGGAATACATTAATATGTCATTAATAAAGACAATCACAAAGTGATCCAAAAAAGGTCTAAATACCCTTTTCATGAGATCTATAAATGCATCTGGGGCATTAGTTAACTTGAATGGCATCAAAAGAAACTCATAATGGTCATATCTGGTCCGAAAATAGTCTTCGAAATATCCATCTCCTTGATCTTTAATTGGTGATATTCGGACCTGTAGATACTATATTGGCCGACCTCTAAAGTCAAGGGTCTTTTAAAATCAAAGCTTTATTATCCGTTCTCTACCGATGTCTCAATCACAAGGTAGCTTTTCCGAAGTTACCAATTGCTCGTCCCTGGAACAAATCAATCTCACGCTCAAGTTAGATTGTTTTCCTATCTCTTGGTCTTTATCAGATGAGTTCGAGTCAACATTGGGTCTCTGGACCATCCAATCTTGCCTACTGATATTCTCTGATCTCTCTATACAAATATTACAGAACTTCATTTGGCTAATGTTATGGTCGGGCTTCTCGCTTGAATGCCTCAGATATTCCTTAAAATGAAGTTAAGGTTTCTATCCGGTCAAATAATGGTTCCGATCTTAAAAATTCAAGTAAATGTCAAATCTCTGCAATTCTAATATTTTAAAGTTTCATCTAGTATTTGGTCATGACTTAGTCCGATCTCATGTTCACGTGTAATGTTTTTCCGATCTCTTACCTTTTGATTAATAGTCGCTCCAATGTTCAACTACATTCAATCAAGTAAGTACTTAGACAGTTTGGATAACTTCCGATCTCATCAAGAAATTGAATATAAAAAGACTTTAATTCATTCCAAAAAAAAAAAATATACAAAGCAATTAGCAAGGGGGATCCTCTTCGCCCTGCTCCCCGGTTACATTACCCCTCTCTCCCCTCACCCTCTGGCTCTTCATCGCTGTCCTCTTCGACCTCTGGAATGAGCTTATCCATCCAGGAGAAGTCTTCCTCGGGATAATGCTTCTTCGGTTCAGCCAGGAGGTCGTTATGGGCATTCACATATGCCCTAGCTTCTTTTGTAGTGCTCTCCTCTTCCTTCGCCTCGAGCTCCTCCTCCTTCGCTCGAAGTTTCTCAGAAAATGAACGAGATCGGCAGATCAACCAGCCTGAGAAACTTTAAGTTCCCACTCCACTTCAACTATCCTCTCTTCACAATACTTCATCCGATCTTCCAATTTGGCGATGTAATCATTGGCAGAGGAGAGCTGAGCCTTTGCAGCTGAGGCATCCTGGACCTCCTTAAGAATCTCCTTCCTTAAGGCATGGGCTTTTTCTCTGATCATATGTTGATTTGCAATAGCCTCCAAGCCCAAACTCATTGTTTGAGTTAAAATATCGTCGATACTCTCCTCCACCAATCTGTTCCGATCTTCTTGGAAGCAGATGGAGGCGCCCATGACTTTGGCTAGGCCAAGATTCCCTCAGGTGGAACGGTTCCTTTCTAGTGATTGGATGAGGAGTTGAGCTCCCCGAGAAAGAGTCCTAACAGTAAGGCCAGAAGACTCCCCTTCCACATTGGAAGAGATCGGAGGAGGCGGACATTCAATATGCCGAGGTGGAGAAACGGCAACCTCTACTTCAGAGATCGGCTGCTCTTGAGGTCGAGGAGGGGAGCTCGGTGTTTCTACCAAATCTTGCTGAGGTGTCTGAGCAGCAGTAGCAGTAGCCTCCTGAAGGAGCAAAAGCATGAAAAACATAAGATTAGATCATTGAATTCAAAAATTTTTCATCTAGGGTCACATGCATTATGCAAGATTCGTTTTTATTTATTTGATTTCAATGATAAACAGCTTATTAAACTCTTTTAATATGTTTTTAGATCTAAATTTGCCATTTAAGATTTTAGAATTAACAGATTAATTCATTAGAACCCTAGATTAGATCAAGAACAAGTGCATTAACCTTTTGATGCACTGCAGTGTGTTTGGCACCTTTGGGATGCACCTAGGACACCAGATGTTGTCCCTCTAGCTTGTCCACACCAAGATCACCAAATGGCAGCCACTTGAACAGCTTCTAAAGGTTTTCCAATCAATTAGAAAATCAGGTTTTGCCTTTTGAGAAATTACAGATGTAAACAGGACACTAGAAACGATTTCTAGTATTTTTAATTCAAGAGATTATTGGCAAATCTCTTTGAATTGTTGAGAGATGAAGAAGAAGAGAGAAAGATGTAACCAAGGGTGGTGGCACCAAAGAGAATACAGCAGCATGTATTTTTGTTCTTTCATCCTTATACTTATATAGCTAGGTCACCACTTAAAACCCTTGCCACATGTCACTTTCTGATTGGCTCTAGGTTTAATTGACCCAATCATATTGTGCCAAGTGTCAAACCTATATTTAATCTTGACTTTGATCATATTACATGATTAAAAGATATATGGCAAGCTTATGTGTAGTGCCATGTGTCACCATCTCATGGTGCCACATGTCACCATCTCATGGTGCCACATGTCACCCTGTGAAATGACCAAAATACCCCAGTGTCTTAATTTTGAGTTCTCAACCCAAAATAATTATTTCTCTTCTTCTAATCAATTTATATCAAATATAAATTAATTAATTAATCTCTATTAATTAAGTTCTCATTAATTAAATTCATATTTGAATACTTTAAATATAAATTTAACTTATACTATACATCCAATAACCTAGATTTGGTTTCAAGCTATGCTAGGGACTTTGCAATCTAATTGCAAATCAAACCTATTTAATTAATCAATTAAACTCTTTAATTAATTAATTAAATCATATTTAATTTGGTGATTACTTGTGTATGTGTGTGATTTACTAGGCTCATTACTAATTGGCAATGAGACATGATATCAACTCTTAATATCATCAGAACTCTTTCTTACGATAAATGATTTCTCTAAATCATTTTATGTAGCTCATAGACTATGGTTAACACCTAGCATAGCATGTCATAGCCACCCAATCAGTAATAAGATTTACTTTAAATGAACCTATAATCATATGTTACCATGCACTAGAATTTCTCTGTTACAAAATCCCAATTCGAGCTGGAGTCATGGTTTATGTTAAACCCCATTTGCTATGAATATGATGTTCTCTTTTAATTCTAGTTCTTGATTAAAATATTTTCTCATCAGAAACTCTTTTCTGATTAAATCTATCTATCCTGGCCAGGAACTTGAAACATCAAGAACAATTAAATGAACATAGGATTTTATCCCTATTTACTTAGGGTAACAGATTTCATCTTGATCAACACCTATCTCCATATATAACTAGTAGGAGCCAACACATGCCCATATACCCTTACACAGTACAAGTATGAAACGATATCAAACTCAAACCACCTATATACAAGATAACTGTGATATCTCAGGTCTAAAGATTATATGCACTGATATGATTTATGACAATACATTGACAAGAGTAATGTAACGATCGGGCTCCCACCACTAGAGGAATTGTCCGCTTTGGTCATAAGCCTCACAGTTTTGTCCCATAGGTGGAATGGAGAACTTCCCAGGAGGTCACCCATCCTAGGATTTCTCTCAAGTGAGCACGCTTAACCCTGGAGTTCTTCCAACTCTCCAGGCCATTCCACCAAAAGGCGCCTCTAGTGATTAGTTCCCCCATTTTATATATCATTACTTTTTGAGCCCAAGAGCAACTCCGTGCTTTGCCAATGTGGGATTTACCTAAGGGACCTTTCTCCCCCCCTTTCAGGACTCAGCGTCCTTGCTGAGGTTTGCCCCACCATCGCCCAAGAGGACACGCAAGCGACTCTGATACTAGTGGTATCAGAGCATCGGTTTAGGCGTTTCTGGGTCTAGATAGAGTGCATACCATTGCATTGCATTTGTAAGTGTTGAGGTGACACTGATGCAGATCTGTTTGTTTTCTTATTTTGAATAGGATATGGATCCTGCTTCTCAAAGAGTAGTTGATAAAGAGGTGGAGAGTCATGCTCCACCAAGGGCTGAATCTGGGGGCAGGGGAGAATCTGCTCCACCAGTAGCTGAGGCACCTGCCCAACCTCAGTTTGCACTATTCCAGTAAATGATCGAATTTTACCGGCAAATGATGGGGGCAATTCCACCACCACAACCACAGTCACAACCTCCACCAGTACTACAGAAGTCCCATCTGGAGAAACTGCAAAAACATGGGGCTGTGGATTTCTTTGGGAAGAAGGAGGATGATCCCATGATAGTAGAAAACTGGTTGGATAGAACAATCAGTCTTTGAAAGCTTGACTTAATTGTACCCCAGCGTAACACGGAGGTGCTTTGTGTCCCTACTTCAGGATGATGCATATCAGTGGTGGGACACAGTAACCAGTGAGGTGCAACCCGAACGGATCACCTGGGAATTCTTCCTCACAGAGTTCAGGAAGAAATATATCAGTAAAGTGTATTTAGAAGAGAGAAGAAGAGAATTTATCAGTCTGAGACAGAGGCAACTATCATTGGTAGAGTATGAGCGAGAATTCGTCAGACTGAGCCGGTATGGGAGGGAGATAGTCCCTACAGAGGCAGAGAGATGCAGAAGGTTCAAAGAAGGGTTCAATGACAATATCAAAGTCATGATAACGGCATTGGAGATCACAGATTTTGCCAAATTAGTTGATGCTGCGACGAAAGTAGAAAGAGTCCGAATAAATGAACAAAATAGAAGGGAAAGACAGCAGAAGAGGGGTCCAGGTTAGTCCAGTACATTTTCTACTCCCAGTAAGAAGAGTAAAGGTCCTCCTGCTCAGGGTTCAGGACAACCACAAGGTCAGGGTCAGTCTCAGGGGCCCAGACCACAGTTCACACCTAGGAGAGGCCAGTCCACACCATCAGTGGGCAGCTCTCCAAGGACGGTGTTTAGGGGACGAGCGGCATCTTTTGCTGTCATCGTCTTGCGGAAGTGGCATAAGGGGGACTGTTGGCAAGTGACTAGTGCATGCTTACGGTGTGGATCTACAGAACATCAGATCAAGAATTGTCCGAAGAGGACTACCACAGTTGCTCCAACACAAGCTGACAGACCTGCTCCTGCACCACAAAGGGGTAGGAAACCTAGTAAATATGAGGCAGCTGGTCCATCACTAAGGCCTACATCCGAGTCAGCTGAGAGGCCAAAGACTAGAGTACCTGCTAGGGCCTATGCCATAAGAGCTCAGGAGGAGCAAGATGCCCCGGATGTCATCAGGGGTACGTTCTCCCTTTATAACACTTTTGTCCATGCATTGGTGGATCCGGGATCCACTCATTCATACATCTGCATCAAACTACCCGTAGAGAGGGGAGTTCGGTGAGAGAGTGATCAAGACATTCTGGTCACAAATCCACTAGGCCAGAGTGTGGTTGTGAATAAGGTGTATAAAGGTTGCCAGTTGAGGATTCAGGGGTATAAATTCTTGGCAGACCTAATTGAATTGCCCTTCCACGAGTTTGACGTAATTTTGGGAATGGACTGGTTGTCACGTCATCAGGCAATAGTTGATTGCAAATTAAAGAGGATTTCTCTGAAAACTTCTGAGGGTAATGAGATTACTGTTGTGGGTGAAAGGATGATTTCTGTCAATGTTATCTCAGCCACAGTTGTAAAAAGATTGATAAGAAAAGGCTATGAAGCTTACCTAGCACACGTGGTTGATACTAGGCAGGCTAAGCCAAACCTGTGTGATATACTGGTACGGTGTGTCCGCAAGTGCACAGGTCACAGTAGTATAGTTTTAAAAATTGATATCGATCCCACAGGGAATTGTGCTTAAATTGGAAATAAAAGTATAAGCAAATTAGAATGACAAAAATTAAAAGATATTAAAAATAAAATCTAAAAATTAAAATTAAGACAAAAATTAAAGATGTAAAATGAAATTTGGAATTAAAATTGGTATTTGAGGAATTAAAACTAGATCAATCAATTAACTAAAATTAATTAAACTAGATTACCCAAAAATTAATTTGAAATATCTATTTATGAAATTGAGAGGAATTAAATCTAAATTCAATAAAAATAAAAATAAAGTGATTATAGAAATTGGATTTAAATTGGATTTAAATTTAAATTGCTATTTATGAGGTTTGGAGGATTTATATCTAATTTCAATGAAAAATAAATTGATTCTAGAGATTGGATTTTCAATATTGTTTGCATTTTATTTTTCACTAATTTAGCAAAACACATGAGAATTGCAATTTTGAGGGAATTCAATTCTTAAATTTTGAAACCTTTTCAAGCATCTCAAAATTGGTTTTCATTAAATCAAACCCTGTTTTCACGGTATTTCAAATCTAACAAAACCCAATTAATGATCTAATTGATTTTTGGAAAGTTCCACTTAATATTCTTAGCTTATTTATAACAACAAGAAAATAAAGTTTATTGCAAGATTATCCATCCCCAATATTCACTTTTCAGTCCATCTATTAAGGATTAAAACTTAACTTAATGAGGGCCCATTCATCAAGCAAGGAAATAAGCACACAAGCAATAAATCAAAATATAACAATCTTCATTTAAATGGCTAAATCGTTCAAAACCACAAAACAAATCAATATTTACAAACCCATCTCTAGAATCTCAATCAACTACTCACAAATCATTGTTTAAAAATAAACCCAAATGAAGAAATGAAGAAATAATGGAAATGTAAGCTAAAGGGGTAGAAAAACCCGACAAATTGCAGAGATCTGCTGCACAAAAGTCTTGAAACGTGATCTGCACTCTTTGGAAAAGATGCGAAGATGCTCCTCCCTTTCCCTCTTTCTATCTTTCTAAAAATGACTCCCTTGCTCTCTATGGAAAGAAAGTGATAAAGGGCACTTTATATAGGCAAGGGGTTTGTTCTAGAATGGGTAAAGGGGAAGGATCCAGAAAGTGAGGTAAAAGGCTGGAGTAACGGAAATGCCACGTCAAAATTTTCCAAGAAAAGCGACATAAGCCGAGTCAGTTGTGTCGCGGGTTGTGTCGCTCTCGGCGTGAATATCTGACGATCGACACAACCTGCGACATGAGCTAATTCGGTTGTGCTGCAGGTTGTGTCGCTCTCGGCCATTTTTTTTTTTTTTTTTTTTTTAAAATTAAAAATTTTTGCAATTAGATTTTAATATACTCCAAATTGGTACTATGATAAAAATAAATAAAATTTATCCAGATTTAACCTACAAAACAAATAAATTCCAAAAATTAAACTAAGAAATGTGAAAATTGTAAAATTGACTAAATATATACTAATATCTAAAATAATAGCTATGAATAAGGGTAAATTATGTGCAAAAATTACTCCTAAATGATGATCTAAAATGCATGCATCAAATTCCCCCATACTCAAACTCTTGCTTGTCCTCAAGCAAAATTTCATTAAAACTCATTTGGAAGGGAATAGAATCAGTCTTTGAAAACTCAAAAATTCACTAATCCAAACTACCAACTTACCTCTAGCCACCAACATTCCAAATTCCCACCAAAGAAAAGCACAAAGAATGAAGCAAGCACTCTCAACTATTACAGAATAGCTAAGAATTAACCAATCAACCCAAGCAACAAATACCAACCAACTACAAGAGTCAATTGTGCCAAAACAAACCTAAATGAAATAGATAGCCAATGTGTCTCAAATAGATGGTGAGTAATGTATGGAAGATTATATTGCCAAACCCATATGCAAGCATAAAAGATCTAACTCTACTAATGTAACAAGCATTTTTCAAAGAATCATTAGGTCTTTTTTTAAGGGTTGTAATGGGGTCTAATAGGGTAAAATTGTGGTTAACAAAGAAAGGGAATAAGGTAAACAAAATATGAGAATAATATTAACCATGAAACTCAAAGTGCATCCATTTTTTTTTTTTTTTTTTTTTTATAATACTAATTTTTTTTATCAAGAGGAAAGAAATTCACAATGCATCTTAAGTGCTAACACAATAAAGGGACTACTTTTATAATATATTTTTTTATTTTGTATGTGTCCCTATTTCACGTCACACCCAAAATTACCTTTGGGATATTTTTGTGACTATTTATTTATTTTTTTTATCAACTTTTCACAATTACTCTAGCACTTTTCAAGATGTTTCAATCCTCCAAGTTTTTTTTTTTTTTTTTATGCACTTAATTGCTAAAATATTATTCTCATAATAGGTGGTAGTGTTTAGGTTTAATGGCTCGGTAAATGATTTGGGTTCCAAAGAAATTAGGGAATTAAGGTTCAAGGGGGTTTGCAAGGGTTAAAATGAAATTAAGGTAGGTTAAGGCTAAATGTGAGGTTTAAAATATGAAGAAATGCCTAAATCATATTCTTATCAAATGCAAGTTAAAAATTTCGCTTTGAAAGATCTAAGATGCTTGTTCTAGGAATGGTGAGACGACAATGACCATTTTCTTTCTTAAAGGCTTATCCAGACACTCAAAACTCAAAATAACTAATCAGAATCTGCATACCTAGATGAATGTATTAATTTTCAGCTATTAAGTAAGAGAAAGAATAATGCTTAAGACTTTGTACCAGTGGAACTTTCATTCCACTAACCATCTAAAGGCAAGTTGGATTGCTTGAATAAGTGGCTTATGGAGTTCAAAGACGTTTAAAAATCCAAAAATTTTAAATGAAATGCATGAGTATAAATGTATAGTCAACCTATATGCAACTAAGTATGCATAACTAAGTATATGAAGCTATATGCAGTGTATGTATGTGAATATGTACAAGTATGAAGTAATGAGTGTGTCGCTATATGCAAATGAAAAAGAAAAATAATTTTTGCAAGGAAAAATAATTTTTGCAAAAATTTACCCTCTCCCCATACTCGAATGAACATTGTCCTCAATGTTAAAAATGTGCAAGGAATGGGATAATTTGGCTATATGTGCATAGAGAAATTATTACCCTGTTGCATAAGCGATAGCACAACTTGTGTTGAAAGTGACACAAGCTGAGATAAGAAGTGTTACCTCATTGAAGTGCAGCCAATTTAATTAGGTAAAATTTGGACAGCTGCTGCACTCATTGCAAAAGAAACAGTGCAATGGAATCCATTAAATCAATTAAACTCAAAAATTTAGAATAGAGAAGTTAAGCTCAAAAATATAGCCATCAAGTGTAAATTCCGAAGGAGCATATCAAAGCAAGTGAGCAATGTACTAAAGACATAAAAGAAAAATGTATTTTATGAGGAACTAAAAAAAACTGAATAAGTAAATGGTTCAAGTAAAGGAAAAACAACACAAGCAGAATATTAACTAAACAAGTTAAAAACACTAATGAATTAAGCAACTAAAATAAAGACATGAAATTTTTTTTTTTTTTTTTTTTTTTTTCTTTTTTTTTTAAATCATTTGCTTGCAATGCATTATATCCCATCTGCACAAGGAAATTAGAACAATGTTAAACTCTGAATAAGGAGTATATAAAAAAAAAATCTTAAAACAAATGAAAGAAAAATTGGGAGTTATGCACAAAAATGCTAAGTTTAGGTCTTTAGCTTGACCATACTTACTCAAAATTTCATGGAGAATGAGAAAGATAGCAAGTTGCTATTTTCTCAATTGGCTCACCAGCTAAATAATGCCTCAACCTTTGTCCATTTACCTTGAAATTACCAGATTTTTCACCAAAAATTTCCACAGCACCATGAGGTAAAACTTTCACAATTTTGAATGGACCTGACCACCTTGATTTTAATTTTCCTGGAAAAAATTTCAACCTTGAATTGAATAAGAGAACCAAATCTCCTTCTTTAAAGTCCTTTTTCTTGATATGCTTATCATGCCATTTTTTTGTTCTTTCTTTATAGATCTTAGCATTTTCATAAGCATCAAGTCTCAATTCTTCTAACTCATCAAGTTGCAAAAGTCTTTTGTGTCCAGCAGCTTGTAAATCAAAATTGATTGCTCTTATGGCCCAATAAGCTTTGTGTTCTAATTCTACGGGCAAATGGCATGATTTCCCAAAAACTAACCTATAAGGTGTAGTTCCTATGGGGGTTTTAAATGCTGTTCTATATGCCCAAAGAGTGTCATCTAATTTAAGGGACCAATCTTTTGGACTTATTGTGATTTTCTCCAAGATTTGCTTGATTTCTCTATTTGTGATTTCTACTTGGCCATTTGTTTGAGGGTGATATGGTGTGGCAATCCTATGCTTTACCCCATATTTTCTCATCAATTTTTCAAATTGGTGGTTGCAAAAATGGCTACCACCATCACTGATTATGGCACGTGGGGCACCAAACCTGGTCAAAACAAATTTTTCCGAAATTTCACCACAACTGTTGCATCATTGGTAGGTGTAGCAATAGCTTCTACCCATTTAGATACATAGTCCACCCCTACCAAGATATATTTATTCCCATAAGAAGATGGAAATGGCCCCATGAAATCAATTCCCCACACATCAAATAGTTCAACTTCTAATATGGACTGTTGGGGCATCTCATCTCTTTTGGAAATGTTGCCTACCCTTTGGCACCTATCACATTTGCTTACAAAGTCTCTCACATGTTTAAACATATTAGGCCAATAGAAACCTGATGTCAAGACTTTTTCAACAGTTTTTGAGACACTAAAATGACCACCATATTCAGAGGAATGACAATGGTAAATAACATCATGTATTTCTTCCTCTGGTATACCCTTTAATCTACCATTTACAAGCAAGAATAAACTGCCCTTAAGGAGTTTCCATGGTATAAAAATACAGCTCTCCCTTTAAACATCAAACCTCAAAATTCTTTCCACAATTCAAGTACCCATAACATCCACACAAACTTTAATGAAGCAAGCATAAAAAATACATACTTACCACTTTTGAAATTCTTCAAAACCACACAAAAACTTAAATTTCTTGCTGCCTATCTACTGCCCAAGTTCTATAGAATAACTTTAGTGAAGGACTCTTGAAGAAACTAGGGCTTGATCATGGAGGATTAGAGCTTCATGCATGAATGGCCATGGAGTTTTCTTTGGGATGCATTCGGCTGGTTCGATTCTTTGGAGGTTGAAGATGATGTTCATGTCCAAAATGTCTTTTATAGGTGGTACAAGCTGCTTAGTGGAGCACTTAACTGATTTAAATGTTTAATTATTCAAACTTTCTCAATTTTAATTTTCATGACATTTTAAAAATATAATATCATGTATTTTTAATGGACATTTAGGTCAAAAGACAACCCAGGGTGTCAAATGACCAAAATGCCCCTGTTCGGGTTGCATTCCCGATTTTTCAGTAACACCGGGTTTTGTCCGTTTTTCAATTTCTCACTTTTTCTTTGTACTAATTAATTAATTTTTCTTTGATATTTCTAATGACATTTACACTTCAATAGATGTCTATTTAAGTCTTAAAAATATTTTCCAGGGTTCCCCGAGGTCCAGGGCTAGTCAACGGTCCACGCCGTGACTTCCCAGTGCGGTCACCCATCGTTAGGATTCTTGGCTCGCTTAACTTGGTTACATTTCTTTGCTATTATTTTTCCTTTGTTTTTCTTGTATTTTTTTTTCTTGTATTTCATTATTCTATGTGTCCTCACTCATATCGAAGTGTAGTTCTAGGCATCCTAGTTGTCCGGACAACACTGGTCACCGGAATAGTAGAACGCACTGCCGAACATAGGGGTGTTACATACTGCTTTCATGCTTGTACTGTGTATGGGTATGTGGGCATGTGTTGGCTCCTACTAGTTATATATGGAGGTAGGTGTTGATCAAGATGGAATCTGTTCCTCTAAGTAAATAGAGATAAAATCCTATGTTCATTTAATTATTCTTGATGTTTCAAGTTCCTGGCCAGGACAGATAGATTTAATCAGAAAAGAGTTTCTGATGAGAAAATCTTTTTAATCAAGAACTGGAATTAAAAGAGAACATAATATTCATAGCAAATAGAGTTTGACATAAACCATGACTCCAGCTTGAGTTGGGATTTTGTAACAGAGAGATTCTAGTGCATGGTAACATATGATTATAGGTTCATTTAAGGTAAACCTTATTACTGATTGGGTGGCCATGGCATGCTATGCTAGGTGTTAACCATGGTCTATAAGGTGCATAAAATGATTTAGAGAAATCATTTATGGTAAGAAAGAGTTCTGATGATATTAAGAGTTGATATCATATCTCATTGCCAATTAGTGATGAGCCTAGTAAGTCACACACATACACAAGTTATCACCTAATTAAATATGATTTAATTAATTAATTAAAGAGTTTAATTGATTAATTAAATAGATTTGGTTTGCAATTAGATTGCAAAGTCCCTAGCATGACTTGAAACCAAATCTAGATTATTGGATATAAAGTATAAGTTAAATTTATATTTAAAGTGTTTAAATATGAATTTAATTAATGAGAAATTAATTAATAGAGATTAATTAATTAATTTATATTTGATATAAATTGATTAAAAAAAGAAAAATAATTATTTTGGGTTAAGAACTCAAAATTAAGACACAGGGGAATTTTGGTCATTTCATAGGGTGACATGTGGCACCATGAGATGGTGACACATGGCATTGCACATAAGCTTGCCAAAGTCTTTTAATCATGTAAGATGATTAAAATTAAGATTAAATATAGGTTTGACACTTGGCACAATGTGATTGGGTCAATTAAACCTAGAGCTAATCAGAAGGTGACACGTGACAAGGGTTTTAAGTGGTGACCTAGCTATATAAGTGTTGTTATGAAAAATTAAAATACACAAGCTGCTGCTCCCAAAGGTGCCGCTACCCCTTGGCTACCTCTCCCTTCTTTTCTTCTTCATCTCTCATTCATTCCAAGAGATTAGCAAACAATCTCTTGAATTAAAACTACTAGAAATTGTTTCTAGTGTCTTGTTTACATCTTTAATCTCTTAAAAGGCAGAACTTGATTTTCTAAATAATAGAAAAAACTTTAGAAGCTATTCAAGGGCTGCCATAGGTGTTCTTGGTGTGGACAAGCTAGAGGGACAACATCTGGTGTCCTGAAGACGAATTTCAAAGGCGCAAATACACTGCAGTGCATCAAGAGGTTAGTGTGTTTGTTCTTGATTTAATCTAGGGTTCTAAAATTAATCTGATTAATTTTAAAATCTTAAATGGCAAATATAGATCCAAAAACATATTAAAAGAGTTTTAATATGTTGTTTATCATTGAAATCAAATAGATAAAAATAAATTTTGCATGATGCATGTGACCCTAGGTGAAAATTTTTGAATTCAATGGTATAAACTTGTGTTTTTCACGCTTCCGCTCCTTCATTGGTGGCTTCAGGATGGATGTTGTACTTAGCATTATGATATTCTCTCATAATGTCTTCGTCGAGCCCGATATCATCTGGTACACATAACTTACTGCCATATCTTAACATTCATTTCCCATCAAAATGAAACTTAAGGTTCTCACCCTTCTGTACTACTTTAGCTATGTTTACCAACTCAAGGTCTTCACGCTATCTTTCTGCCACTTGTCTCAAGTACATCGTGTCACCTTTATCCGAGCTATCTAATTACCCTTAATCGATAACTCCAAGCTGCAACCCTTCTCAAATTAGTCGATTGTAACTCATTCAAGATAGGCTACTTTTCTATGGATATGTGAGCTAAATTGCTAAATGATTTCAGGTTAAAGGCATTTGTAATAACATTTGCCTTCCCCAGATGATACTGGATAGTACAATCATAATTCCTAAGTAGCTCTATCCATCTCCTTTGTTTGAGATTCAGCTCTTTTTGGTTAAAGATGTGCTCAAGACTTTTGTGGTTAATGAAAATTTTACATTTAGCCCCATATAGTTAGTGTCTCTACATTTTTATGGCAAAGACTATGGCTGCCATATCTAAGTCATGAGTGGATAACTAGCCTCATGCTTATTCAACTGCCTTGAACCATAAACTATTACTCTACCATTCTGCTTAAGAACAAATCACAAACCCACTTGGTAGACATCACAGTAAATAGGGAAATCTTCATTACCTGAAGGTAAAGCTGGTTCTGAAACTAGACATTCCTTAAGCTTCTGAAAACTCTCCTCACACTGATCACTCCATTCAAACTTCTTATTCTTCTGAGTTAACCTAGTCATTGTAGCAACTATCTTGGAGAAATCATGTATAAATCTCCTATAATAGCCCTCCAAACCTAGGAAACTCTTGATCTCAGTCACTATAGTTGGCCTTGGAAAATCTGCCATTGCTGTAACCTTTTTGGGATCTACTTCTATTCCATTCTCTGACATTACATATCTAAAAAGGATATACTCTTCAACCAGAACTCACACTTAGAGAACTTGGCATACAACTGATGCACCCCAAACATTTAAAGAACCATTCTTAGATTTTGTACATGCTCTACGAGGCTTTTGGAATACATTAATATGTCATTAATAAAGACAATCACAAAGTGATCCAAAAAAGGTCTAAATACCCTTTTCATGAGATCTATAAATGCATCTGGGGCATTAGTTAACTTGAATGGCATCAAAAGAAACTCATAATGGTCATATCTGGTCCGAAAATAGTCTTCGAAATATCCATCTCCTTGATCTTTAATTGGTGATATTCGGACCTGTAGATACTATATTGGCCGACCTCTAAAGTCAAGGGTCTTTTAAAATCAAAGCTTTATTATCCGTTCTCTACCGATGTCTCAATCACAAGGTAGCTTTTCCGAAGTTACCGATTGCTCGTCCCTAGAACAAATCAATCTCACGCTCAAGTTAGATTGTTTTCCTATCTCTTGGTCTTTATCAGATGAGTTCGAGTCAACATTGGGTCTCTGGACCATCCAATCTTGCCTACTGATATTCTCTGATCTCTCTATACAAATATTACATAACTACATTTGGCTAATGTTATGGTCGGGCTTCTCGCTTGAATGCCTCAGATATTCCTTAAAATGAAGTTAAGGTTTCTATCCAGTCTAATAATGGTTTCGAACTTAAAAGTTCAACTCAATGTCAAATCTCTGCAATTCTAATATTTTAAAGTTTCATCCGGTATTTGGCCATGACTTAGTCCGATCTCATGTTCACATGTAATATTTTCTGATCTCTTATCTTTTGATTAATAGTCACTCCAATGTTCCACTACATTCAATCAAGTAAATACTCAGACAGTTTGGATAACTTCCGATCTCATTAAGAAATTGAATATAAAAAGACGTTAATTCATTCCAGAAAATAAAATATACAAAGAAATTAGCAAGGGGGATCCCTTCTGCCCTGCTCCCCGGTTACATTCCCCTCTCTCCCCTCACCCTCTGGCTCTTCATCGCTCACCTCTTCGACCTCTGGGATGAGCTTATCCATCCAGGAGAAGTTCTCCTAAGGATAACGCTTCTTCAGTTCAGCCAGGAGGTCGTTATGGGCGTTCACATATGCCCTAGCCTCTTTTGTAGTGCTCTCCTCTTCCTTTGCCCGGAGCTCCTCATCCTTCGCTCGAAGTTTCTCAGAAAATGAACGAGATCGGCAGATCAACCAGCCTGAGAAACTTTAAGTTCCCGCTCCACTTCAGCTATCCTCTCTTCACAATACTTCATCCGATCTTTCAATTTGGCGATGTAATCATTGGCAGAGGAAAGCTGAGCCTTTGCGGCTGATGCATCCTGGACCGCCTTAAGGATCTCCTTCCTTAAGACGTGGGCTTTTTCTCTGATCACATGTTGATTGGCAATAGCCTTCAAGTCCAAACTCATTGTTTGAGTTAAAATATCGTCGATGCTCTCCTCTGCCAATCTGTTCCGATCTTCTTGGAAGCAGATAGAGGCGTCCATAACCTTGGCCAGGCTAGAATTTCCTCGGGTGGAACGGTTCCTTTCCAGTGATTGAATGAGGAGTTGAGCTCCCCGGGAAAGCGTCCTAACAGTAGGGCCAGAAGACTCCCCTTTCACATTGGAAGAGATCGGAGGAGGCGGACATTCAATTTGCCGAGGTGGAGAGGCGACGACCTCTACTTCAGAGACTAGCTGTTCTTGAGGTCGAGGAGGAGCTCTGTTTCTACCAAATCTTCTGAGGTGTCCGAGCGCAGATGTGAGCCTCCTGAAGGAGCAAAAGCATGAAAAACATAAGATTAGATCATTGAATTCAAAAATTTTTCATCTAGGGTCACATGCATTATGCAAGATTCGTTTTTATTTATTTGATTTCAATGATAAACAGCTTATTAAACTCTTTTAATATGTTTTTAGATCTAAATTTGCCATTTAAGATTTTAGAATTAACAGATTAATTCATTAGAACCCTAGATTAGATCAAGAACAAGTGCATTAACCTTTTGATGCACTGCAGTGTGTTTGGCACCTTTGGGATGCACCTAGGACACCAGATGTTGTCCCTCTAGCTTGTCCACACCAAGATCACCAAATGGCAGCCACTTGAACAGCTTCTAAAGGTTTTCCAATCAATTAGAAAATCAGGTTTTGCCT
This sequence comes from Hevea brasiliensis, assembly GCF_030052815.1. Lineage (NCBI taxonomy): Eukaryota > Viridiplantae > Streptophyta > Magnoliopsida > Malpighiales > Euphorbiaceae > Hevea > Hevea brasiliensis. Next base: position 12,639 of record NW_026615319.1, on the reverse strand, counting down.
TTTGAGAAATTACAGATGTAAACAGGACACTAGAAACGATTTCTAGTATTTTTAATTCAAGAGATTATTGGCAAATCTCTTTGAATTGTTGAGAGATGAAGAAGAAGAGAGAAAGATGTAACCAAGGGTGGTGGCACCAAAGAGAATACAGCAGCATGTATTTTTGTTCTTTCATCCTTATACTTATATAGCTAGGTCACCACTTAAAACCCTTGCCACATGTCACTTTCTGATTGGCTCTAGGTTTAATTGACCCAATCATATTGTGCCAAGTGTCAAACCTATATTTAATCTTGACTTTGATCATATTACATGATTAAAAGATATATGGCAAGCTTATGTGTAGTGCCATGTGTCACCATCTCATGGTGCCACATGTCACCATCTCATGGTGCCACATGTCACCCTGTGAAATGACCAAAATACCCCAGTGTCTTAATTTTGAGTTCTCAACCCAAAATAATTATTTCTCTTCTTCTAATCAATTTATATCAAATATAAATTAATTAATTAATCTCTATTAATTAAGTTCTCATTAATTAAATTCATATTTGAATACTTTAAATATAAATTTAACTTATACTATACATCCAATAACCTAGATTTGGTTTCAAGCTATGCTAGGGACTTTGCAATCTAATTGCAAATCAAACCTATTTAATTAATCAATTAAACTCTTTAATTAATTAATTAAATCATATTTAATTTGGTGATTACTTGTGTATGTGTGTGATTTACTAGGCTCATTACTAATTGGCAATGAGACATGATATCAACTCTTAATATCATCAGAACTCTTTCTTACGATAAATGATTTCTCTAAATCATTTTATGTAGCTCATAGACTATGGTTAACACCTAGCATAGCATGTCATAGCCACCCAATCAGTAATAAGATTTACTTTAAATGAACCTATAATCATATGTTACCATGCACTAGAATTTCTCTGTTACAAAATCCCAATTCGAGCTGGAGTCATGGTTTATGTTAAACCCCATTTGCTATGAATATGATGTTCTCTTTTAATTCTAGTTCTTGATTAAAAGATTTTCTCATCAGAAACTCTTTTCTGATTAAATCTATCTATCCTGGCCAGGAACTTGAAACATCAAGAACAATTAAATGAACATAGGATTTTATCCCTATTTACTTAGGGTAACAGATTTCATCTTGATCAACACCTACCTCCATATATAACTAGTAGGAGCCAACACATGCCCATATACCCTTACACAGTACAAGTATGAAAGCAGTATCAAACTCAAACCACCTATATACAAGATAACTGTGATATCTCAGGTCTAAAGATTATATGCACTGATATGATTTATGACAATACATTGACAAGAGTAATGTAACGATCGGGCTCCCACCACTAGAGGAATTGTCCGCTTTGGTCATAAGCCTCACAGTTTTGTCCCATAGGTGGAATGGAGAACTTCCCAGGAGGTCACCCATCCTAGGATTTCTCTCAAGTGAGCACGCTTAACCCTGGAGTTCTTCCAACTCTCCAGGCCATTCCACCAAAAGGCGCCTCTAGTGATTAGTTCCCCCATTTTATATATCATTACTTTTTGAGCCCAAGAGCAACTCCGTGCTTTGCCAATGTGGGATTTACCTAAGGGACCTTTCTCCCCCCCTTTCAGGACTCCGCGTCCTTGCTGAGGTTGGCCCCACCATCGCCCACGCGGACACGCAAGCGACTCTGATACTAGTGGTATCAGAGCATCGGTTTAGGCGTTTCTGGGTCTAGATAGAGTGCATACCATTGCATTGCATTTGTAAGTGTTGAGGTGACACTGATGCAGATCTGTTTGTTTTCTTATTTTGAATAGGATATGGATTCTGCTTCTCAAAGAGCAGTTGATAAAGAGGTGGAGAGTCATGCTCCACCAAGGGCTGAATCAAAGGCGGGAGAATCGCTCCACGATGGGTGAGGCACCTGCCCAACCTCAGTTTGCACTATTCCAGTAAATGATCGAATTTTACCGGCAAATGATGGGGGCAATTCCACCACCACAACCACAGTCACAACCTCCACCAGTACTACAGAAGTCCCATCTGGAGAAACTGCAAAAACATGGGGCTGTGGATTTCTTTGGGAAGAAGGAGGATGATCCATGATAGTAGAAAAGCGGTTGGATAGAACAATCAGTCTTTGAAACGACTTAATTGTACCCCGAGCGGAACACGGAGGGTCCGTGTCCCTACTTCAGGATGATGCATATCGGTGGTGGGACACGATGGCAGTGAGGTGCAACGAACGGATCACTGGGAATTCTTCCTCACGAGTTCAGGAAGAAATATATCAGTAAAGTGTATTTAGAAGAGAGAAGAAGAGAATTTATCAGTCTGAGACAGAGGCAACTATCATTGGTAGAGTATGAGCGAGAATTCGTCAGACTGAGCCGGTATGGGAGGGAGATAGTCCCTACAGAGGCAGAGAGATGCAGAAGGTTCAAAGAAGGGCTCAATGACAATATCAAAGTCATGATAACGGCATTGGAGATCACAGATTTTGCCAAATTAGTTGATGCTGCGACGAAAGTAGAAAGAGTCCGAATAAATGAACAAAATAGAAGGGAAAGACAGCAGAAGAGGGGTCCAGGTTAGTCCAGTACATTTTCTACTCCCAAAGAAGAAGAGTAAAGGTCCTCCCGCTCGTGGTTCAGACAACCACAAGGTCGTGGTCACCTCAGGGGCCTGCACTACGCTCACACCTAGGAGAGGCCAGTCCACACCATCAGTGGGCAGCTCTCCAAGGACGGTGTTTAGGGGACGAGCCCCAGCATCTTTTGCCTGTCCGTACTGCCAGAAGTGGCATAAGGGGGACTGTTGGCAAGTGACTAGTGCATGCTTACGGTGTGGATCTACAGAACATCAGATCAAGAATTGTCCGAAGAGGACTACCACAGTTGCTCCAACACAAGCTGACAGACCTGCTCCTGCACCACAAAGGGGTAGGAAACCTAGTAAATCTGAGGCAGCTGGTCCATCACTAAGGCCTACATCCGAGTCAGCTGAGAGGCCAAAGACTAGAGTACCTGCTAGGGCCTATGCCATAAGAGCTCAGGAGGAGCAAGATGCCCCGGATGTCATCAGGGGTACGTTCTCCCTTTATAACACTTTTGTCCATGCATTGGTGGATCCGGGATCCACTCATTCATACATCTGCATCAAACTACCCGTAGAGAGGGGAGTTCCAGTAGAGGAGAGTGATCAAGACATTCTGGTCACAAATCCACTAGGCCATAGTGTGGTAGTGAATAAGGTGTATAAAGGTTGCCAGTTGAGGATTCAGGGGTATAAATTCTTGGCAGACCTAATTGAATTGCCCTTCCACGAGTTTGATGTAATTTTGGGAATGGACTGGTTGTCACGTCATCAGGCAATAGTTGATTGCAAATTAAAGAGGATTTCTCTGAAAACTTCTGAGGGTAATGAGATTACTGTTGTGGGTGAAAGGACAGATTTCCTGTCCAATGTTATCTCAGCCACAGTTGTAAAAAGATTGATAAGAAAAGGCTATGAAGCTTACCTAGCACACGTGGTTGATACTAGGCAGGCTAAGCCAAACCTGTGTGATATACCCACAGTGAGAGACTTCCCAGATGTGTTTCCTGAAGAATTGCCTGGTTTACCACCAGAAAGGGAAGTCGAGTTCGCTATTGAGGTAATGCCAGATACAGCACCAATTTCTATTGCTCCTTATAGGATGGCACCCACTGAATTGAGGGAGTTGAAAATTCAGTTGCAAGAGTTACTCGATAAGGGGTTCATACACCCCAGTGTGTCACCATGGGGAGCACCGGTGCTATTTGTGAAGAAGAAGGATGGAACCTTGAGATTGTGTATTGATTACCGGCAGTTGAACAAAGTAACTGTGAAGAATAAATATTCGTTGCCTAGAATTGACGATCTGTTTGATCAGTTGAAGGGAGCCGGTGTATTTTCAAAAATTGATCTCAGATCAGGGTATCATCAGTTGAGGGTAAAGGATGCAGATGTGTCAAAATCGCATTCGAACCCGTATGGGCATTATGAATTTCTAGTGATGCCGTTTGGGTTAACAAATGCACCAGCAGCATTTATGGACCTTATGAACCGTATCTTCCATCCATACTTAGATCAGTTTGTAGTGGTCTTTATTAATGATATTCTGGTGTATTCCAAGGCCAGGGAAGAGCATGATAAACATTTGAGGATTGTTCTGCAAACCCTGCGAGAAAAGAAGCAGTATGCTAAGCTGTCCAAGTGTGACTTCTGGATGAGTAAAATCTCTTTCCTTGGACACATAGTATCATCAAAGGGGATTAGAGTGGATCCCAAAAAGATAGAAGCAGTGATGGAATGGAAGCCTCCTAGAAATACAACTGAGGTCAGAAGTTTCTTGGGGCTAGCTGGGTATTACAGAAGATTTGTGAAGGGGTTCTCTCTTATAGCTGCTCCAATGACCAAGTTATTGCACAAGAATGTGAAATTTGGCTGGAACGACAAGTGCCAAGCTAGTTTTGAGAGGCTGAAGGCTATGTTGACAAAAGCACTAGTGTTAACACAGCCAGTGTCGGGAAAAGACTTTGTGGTCTACAGTGATGCCTTGCATAATGGGCTAGGGTGTGTATTAATGCAAGAGGGGAAAGTGGTTGCCTATGCTTCTAGGCAGTTAAGGCCACATGAACAGAACTATCCTACTCATGACCTAGAGTTAGCAGCAATTATCTTCGCACTGAAGATATGGAGACATTATTTATATGGTGAAAAATGCTACATCTATACAGACCACAAGAGTTTAAAATATTTGCCAACCCTGAAGGAGCTCAATCTTAGACAGAGGCGATGGATTGAGTTCCTAAAGGACTATGATTATGTGATAGATTATCATCCTGGGAAGGCAAATGTAGTTGCTAATGCTTTAAGCAGGAAGTCCATCACAGCTTTAAGATCACTAAATGCCTGTCTGTCCTTAGCTCAAGATGGAGCTATTTTGTCTGAGTTACAAGTGAGGCCAAACCTGCTACAGCAGATACAAGATGGGCAAAAGGTAGATGAAAAATTAATAGCCATTGTGGGTAAAATTCCAGAGAAAAAGGAAACTGAATATGAGGTGAAAGCAGATGGGTGTCTATACTACAGAGGAAGAGTGTGTGTACCAGATGATGGGGAACTGAAGATTAGTATTCTGAAAGAAGCACACACTAGTGTTTATGCTATGCACCCGGGAAGCACAAAAATGTATAATGATTTGAAGCCTCATTATTGGTGGCCTGGTATGAAGAAGGATATAGCTGACTATGTGACTAAGTGTTTCACATGTCAGCAAGTTAATGCAGAACATCAAGTTCCATTAGGATTGCTACAGCCTATAAGCATACCTGAATGGAAATGGGATCGGGTCACTATGGATTTTGTTAGTGGTCTACCTCTCACCCAAAAGAAGCATGATGCAGTGTGGGTGATAGTGGATAGATTGACGAAGTTAGCACATTTTCTGCCAGTTAGGACTGACTACTTATTGGAGAAGTTAGCAGAATTGTATATCAGTGAGATAGTTAGACTGCATGGAATTCCACTTTCCATCATATCTGACCGAGACCCAAGGTTTACAACGAGATTCTGGAAAAAGTTACAAGAAGCCTTGGGCACACAACTCCGCTTTAGCACGGCTTTTCATCCTCAGATCGATGGAGAGTCAGAATGAGTAATCCAGGTAAACCTAAGAACTAATTGAATTTTCACAAATAATAAATTGAAATGATAATAACAATGTGAATTATATGATAGATCCTAGAGGATATGCTAAGGAGTTGGGTCATTGAGTTTGAGGGGAGTTGGGATAGATACCTCCCACTGGCAGAATTTGCATATAACAATAGCTACCAAGCTAGCATTCAAATGGCTCCATATGAAGCACTGTATGGGAGGAAATGTAGAACCCCAGTGTGTTGGACTGAATTGGGCGAAGATAAGCTGGTAGGACTAGACCTGGTGAAGACTGAGGAAAAAGTGAAGATAATCAAAGCTAACTTGAAGGTTACCTCAGATAGACAGAAATCTTATGCCAACTTGAAGAGAAAAGAGATAGAGTATGCAGTTGGCAATCAAGTGTTTCTTAAATTCTCCCGTGGAAGAAAGTACTGAGGTTTGGAAGAAAGGGTAAGTTAAGCCCTAGGTTCATTAGCCCATATGAAGTCATTGAACGTGTGGGACCAGTGGCCTATCAGCTAGCTTTACCACCAGAACTGGATAAAATCCATAATGTATTCCATGTTTCTATGCTGAGAAGATATCGCTCAGACCCTTCACATGTCATCTCCATGGAAGAGATTGAAATCCAACCGAACTTGACATATACAGAAGAACCTATACAAATCTTAGCTCGGGAAGTGAAGAAACTGAGAAATAAACAAATTCACTGGTGAAAGTGCTTTGGAGGCACCACAACACTGAAGAGGCAACTTGGGAAAGTGAAGAGACAATGAGGCAACAGTTCCCTCAACTGTTTGCATCAGGTAAATTTCGAGAACGAAATTTTTATTAGAGGGGAAGAGTTGTAACATCCTCACTTTAGCTAGTTCGTACAGTCTACTGTTTCGGTGACCAATGTCGGGACGGGCAGCTAGAATGTTTGAAATTATAATTAGACTAGAGTGAGAAGTTATAAAGAAACTAAATAATGCTCATAAAAATCAAGAAAAATTTTTAGAAACGAAATACACTAAGATTAAACGAGCCGGAACCCCAGTGATGAGTAACCCGAAGGCGAAGTGACGGTGAAGGCCGTTAACAACCCTAGACCCAGGAAAAAAATTATAAAATAATTTTTGAGACTCCAGAGAAGGGTCATTGAGGTTCGTATGGCATTAAAATGCCAAGAAAATGCTTAGAAAAATTTTTCTATCGGTACACACAATTTCGGCTCGTTAAGCCAAACGGAGGGCATTTTGGTCATTTCGTCTTCAGAGATGATTTTTGGCCAACTTGTCCAGTTAAAGAAATAATTTATATAACATAAAATATGAATAAATATTGTTAAAAATTTAATTAAAATTAAATATACAAGAAAAGGATAGAAAATGAGAAAAATTGAGGATTTTGACATCATTATGATGTCATTAATATTCTTCTACCCAATCAAATATTGACACATGGCACTAATATGTTTAAAAAGACTTAATGGACAGAAAACAAAAGAAAAAAATCAGAAAGCTTCTTATCCTTCTTCCTTGCCGTCTCACACTTCCTCCATGGCCACCATTGTCAAGCTTTTCAAAGCTTGATTTCCATAGTTTTTCACCCACTAAACCCTATGTTCCCAACACAAAAACTTGTTCTTACATCTTGGTGAGTCTTTTGGGAGCAAAAAGAAAAGAAAAAGAAGAACCCTAGCGAGTTAGAATTTCACTCCATGACTTAAACTTGATTTTCTCTTTAAATTCATGTTGTAGGAGTATGATTGAGTGCAAAATTACAAAGAAACTTAATAAATACTATGTGTATGCCCATCCCATATTTTTGGCAGCCTTGGTTGTGGTAAGATTTTGATGATTTTCATGGAGTTAAAATGGTAGTATGGCTGCCCTTAATATTAATCTCTTAAGTGGAGTAATGAAATGCAAGTTATAATGTAAGTTTTGAGATGGTTGAGCTAGGGTTTGAGCTTGAAATTGAGACTTTGATCATGTGATGGTGAAAGTAGGTTTTAATGGTCAATTAGTGATCATTTGGTTGTGTGTGAATAAAAAATGAAGTGGTTTGTGTAGTGGGAATTGAGTTTGGTGTGGCTGCCCTTGGTGACCTGCAAGACTGGACATGAGTCCAGCAGGTTTGGGCAGCAATAACTGGAATTGTAGAGGTTCAATTAGTGCAAGGCCAATTGGACCTGAAACTAGACACATAATGGCACAACGTTGATGAAGAAACTATGCCCAGAAAACCAAACCAAATTGACCTAAAGATTGCCCTAATCAGGGTGACCTACATTATGCCTGGGCAAAATGACCAAATGAATAGTGTTTAGTCATTTAGTCATAACTCAGTGTAGAAAGGTCCAATTGACCTAAAATTTTACCAACAACAAGCTAAGATATAGACCTACAACGTTCATGAAGAAACCTAACCCAAATTATGACCATAAAATATTCAAAAAGTGACCTGCACTCACTGCTCAAAATACTATAAATTTGGTCAGTCCAGAAATTCTAGAAAAATTATAATCCTGCCAGTTGTGGTTTTTGGGCCATAACTTGAGCTACAAAACTCCAAATGGAGTGATTCAAAAAAGGAAATGTAACTAGACAAAATAAGGAACAACTTTCATGTTAATCATTTTGCCAAATTCCCACTGCAAAAATGACTAATGGAATAATAAACACAAAGCTTGAAATCTAAAAATTTTGAACAATTAAAATTAAACTTAGAAATGGTATTGGCAACCAATACCAACAATTTTAGAATGCAAAATGTGGTATGTTGGGAGTAATAAAACCAATATACCTATTGTCCATGTAAAAGTCAACATTTTATTGACTAATGAATTGAATAGTAACACCAAAACTTGAATTTCAAGAATTGTGAAACTTAAAAGTGTAATATGCCCTAGTATACCTAGCAAGATTGGTTTGGATAGGTTGGCATGCCAATAGGGTTCTGTTAGCAGTACTGCATATGGCTTCATGCCATTCTGTGTTTCATGGCCTCCCATGCCGTTCTGTGATAAAATAGCCTTTGGCTATGGTAATTGAGTTATTATACTTGAATTATATCCTTGATGATTATTACAGCTTATTAGCTGTTCTGTTGCACACCGGGAGACACAATGTGACCGATGGTGTGATGGTCCGAGGTACTTAGTACCCAGTGCCAGTTTACCCATTTATCCTGTCCAGTCGACTAGTATGGGTTACTCGGGCAATGATAATGAATTTTACAAAATTTTAATCAAATTATACTGTAATAAATGCTAGAAATTAAGTCTACCTAAAATGTAAACATACATTCTGTATATTTATATTATTTTAGTTATTTTATTTTATATTGTCACCACTAAGCAGAATTGCTTAGCGCGTCACTTTTGCCACGCGCAGGTATTGGAGACATAGCTGGGGAGTCCAGCAGACCTCATACTGGGTGAGCTTTCAGATCTGCACACAGAGTTCAGAGTCACCTCACATTGCAGTGCATTTGGTAGGACATTAGGCCACTATTGATATTTTTGTATTTTGTATTTTGTAAACTTCTGTAATGTATATTATAAACTCATGTAATTATGCTTTTGATGTAATTATCTATGAACTATGTTCAGTAATAAATGTGAGCATTTCTCAGTGAGTTGACTGTGATATGAATTGAATTTAATTTTGAGATACTGAAATCATTTGAAAAATTATTGAGAATATATTGGTGGTTGACTGAGAATGATGTGATGATTTTATTGGAAGTGTTTTTAACAGATTCAAAAGAACTGTTTTCCAATTTCTTAAGCACTCACTGGATTTTCTATAAAATTTGCGAAAAAATTTAGATTAATAAAAAATTTTAAATAAATAAGTAAAAAGGGTAAATTGAATTGGAATATGATTTGGTGCTCCGGCACACTGTGTGGCATATCATGGTCAGCTACACTGTAGACGGGTAAGGGGTGTCACAAGTAAACTCCATGTGCTTGTCATAAATGTCACTGGTTTGGCCTACTTATCATGTATAAGTGCCTATCATGTTTGTTATATGGCATGAGACTCACCATTCCATCTTATTTACATCTCATATAAATAACTTGGGAACAAACATGATTACAATCTTTCTAGATAAGTCATGTCCTTATTGTGAAGTATCCTCGATTGTGAACCTATTTATGATACTTTGTGCTAGAAATACTGTCACTCATATTCTTAATAACTTAAGAATAGAATTTCTAACAAAATATCAATGGACATTTTCTATTACACATAAATATATTATGCAAACGAAAAAGTGAAAATGCCTTTTATTAATAAAACGTGTACAAGATACAAACTAAATGATATGCTCTAGGGCATACTACTAATAATCTCCCACTAGTACTAGAGCCATTCATTATAATATCTTAGACCCATCTTTTCAAGATGTCAGTCTAGCTGAGTTTGTGACATAGGCTTAGTGAATGGATTAGCTGGATTTTTCAGCTGATGCTATTTTCTGCATGGCTATATCGCCTCGCCCAACTATTTCTCTGATAATGTGGTAGCGCCTTTCTATGTGTTTGGATTTCTGGTGAGACCGGGATTCCTTAGCCTGTATGACTGCTCCATTGTTGTCATAGTGAAGTGGAACTGCTGACTCAATGGAAGGAACTACTGCAAGTTCTGTCACGAACTTTTTTATCCAAACAGCTTCCTTTACAGCATCTGATGCAGCAATATACTCAGCCTCGGTAGTGGAATTTGCAGTCGCACTCTGTTTGGAACTCTTCCAACTGATTGCACCTCCATTACGAATGAACACATACCCAGAGGTAGACTTTCTATTATCAATATCTGATTGGAAATCAGAATCAGTATAATCATCCAATTGCGAGTCTCCACCTCCATATATCAAGAATAGATCCTTAGTTCTTCTCAAGTACTTAAGGATATTCTTGACAGCTATCCAGTGTTCCAAACCTGGATTGGATTGATACCTGTTAATCAAACTAACAGCATATGCGATATCTGGTCTAGTACACAACATTGCATGCATCAAACTTCCAATAGCCAAAGCATATGGAATCCTGGCCATTTTATCTCTTTCTTCAGGTGTCTTTGGAGACATCTCTTTAGAAAGGTGGATACCATGTCTCACTAATAACAATCCTCTCTTGGAATCAAGTATGTTAAACCTCTTTAACACCTTTTCTAAGTATAGGCTTTGGGATAAACCAATTATTCTTTTCGCTCTATCTCTATAGATGTGAATTCCAAGAATATAGGTTGCCTCTCCTAAGTCTTTCATGGAGAATGTATTTGACAACCATACCTTTACAGTTATCAACATACCTGTGTCATTAACCATCAATAAAATATCATCCATATATAAGACAAGGAAAGTGATAGCACTATCACTAACCTTCTTATATACACATGGCTCATCCTCATTTTTGATAAAACCAAATGACTTAATGGCTTCATCAAAACGGATGTTCCAACTCCTCGAAGCTTGTTTCAACCCATTAATGGATCACTTTAGCTTGCATACCTTGGAACCATCTTGGGATTCAAAACCCCTAGGCTGTTCCATGAAAATATTTTCTTCAATGTATCCATTGAGAAAAGCTATTTTGACATCCATCTGCCAAATCTCATAATCATAGTATGAAGCTATTGCTAATAGAATACTAATTGATTTAAGCATGGCAACAGGTGAGAAAGTCTCCTCATAGTCGATTCCTTACCTTTGGCGAAACCCTTTCGCTACTAGCCTTACCTTATAGGTCTCTACCTTTCATTCAGAACCAATTTTCTTCTTGAAAACCCATTTGTTTCCTATAGGTACAATACCTTCGAGTGGGTCAACAAGATCCCAAACTTGATTCTTATACATGGAATCAATCTCGGATTTCATAGCATCAATCCATTTTGAAGAGTCTATATCTGATATAGCTTCTTCATAGGTAAGGGGATCATCTCCATGATCTACTTCTTCATGAGTAGACAACTCTTATTCTTCTTCATGAAGGAAGCCATATCTCACTGGTGGGTGAGATACCCTGGTTGTTTTACGAGGAACAGCTATAGATATTTCATTAAAAGGTGTAGGTTAACTAGATGGATCTATATCCATCTGATTTATTGGTTGGTTAGAATTCTCCAATTTCAACTCTATTTGCCTTCCTTTGCCTCCTTCTTGAACAAACTGTTATTCAATAAATATGGCATCTCTACTTATCACAACCTTTTGTGATGTCGGCAAATAAAAATAATATCCAAAACTATCTTTTGGATATCTAACAAATCGACCCTTTTCTGATTTGGTTTCCAATTTATCAGTGTTCAGCTTTTTGATATAAGCTAGACAACCCCAAATCTTAACATGCTTAAGACTTGGTTTTCTTCCATGCCATATCTCATAAGGTGTGGAAGATACTGATTTTGTTGGAATCCTATTCAGAATATACAAAGTTGATTCTAATGTAAATCCCAAAAAGGAGATTGGCATATCAATATAGCTCATCATACTACGTACCATATCCAATAGGGTACGATTTCTCCTTTCAGATACACCATTCAGCTGTGGTGTTCCTGGAGGAGTCAGCTGGGAAACAATGCCATGCTCTCTCAAGTATTCATCAAATTCAGTACTCAAGTATTCACCTCCACGATCTGATTGAAGAGCTTAATACTTTTTTCTGTTTGATTTTCTACTTCAGATTTAAATTCTTTGAACTTTTCAAAGGATTCATGTTTGTATTTCATCAAATACAAATACCCAAACCTTGATTTATCATCAGTAAAGGTAATAAAATAATGAAAACCGCCTCTAGCCATTTCTTTAAATGGACCACATACATCACTATGTATTAGCTCCAAAATATTTTCAGCTCTTAGCCCTTGTCCAACAAAGCAATTAGCAAGGGGGATCCTCTCCGCCCTACTCCCTGGTTGCATTCCCCTCTCTCTCCTCACCCT